>NC_092531.1:18331538-18632500 GCF_037038585.1 Patagioenas fasciata | reverse complement strand
TGGGACCCGAAGTGTCACTTCCACATCTACATATGCAACTGGCAAGATCAGCTGGAATCTATGTATATATGAGCACAACAGTCTTATGTGCAAGACAGGGACAACCCGACAACAAACGTGATGCAGGAAAAGCCCTTGCAAGATGGCCTCCATGGCAGAGTGGTCTTCCCAGTATGTAAAATTAAATGTATCATAACATCTTTATCTGAACCTCACCAGGGCTGTGGCTGGGACTTGCAACCTTGTAAACATAAAGTGAAGGATGAATTCCCTTCACTCACCTCCCCAGCAATGCCCGAGGAGATGCTGAAAGGGGTATGACCTCCCAGGTGGGTACTGAGCTAATACAGCTGTGCTGCTCGGTGGGCTAGAGCTTGCCTAGACTTTTCTCCTCTTTATCGCAATGCCTGGACATATCCCTTCTGTCCTTGGGATTCAGCACAGGAGGGCTGTATAAAGCACTTGGACAGCAGGCGCCCTATCGTGGAGCACACAGCTACCTGAATATCTGAAGGCACTGTGGAGACTGTGAAATACCTATGGCAAAAGCAGGAAGAAGATTGCAGAGAGATCCAAGGCAGAGTTTCTTAATATATCACTATTATTGTCTGCCAAAGCTGGGGCGTCTCTGTTCAAGCCTGGAGATATGATTTGTTACTTCTCCAAGAAAAAAAAATTACAAGAATTGCACTAGACAAATGTAATACCAAACTTTAAAACAGCGTGAAAAAAAAAATCCCAACAACAATAATAATAATAATGGTCAATCATAAACTGATAGAGTGCCGGCTTTCCCTCCCTTTTCGCCACCTTACAGGATATCCCGTCTAGCAGCAGGAACAAAACATGGAAATGAATCAGTCAACAGAGCATTTTCTCCCATTAAAGCTGTTGGCAATTTTGACCCGTGCAGGGGAAGTTGCACATTAAGATGGATATTCCTAATCTGTAGGGACAACTGTCCTCACTGTGGGATGTAGCCTTTTTTTTTTCTTTTTTTTCTTTTTTTTTTTTTTTTCTTTTTTTTTGCCAAAGGATGTCATAGGTGAATGCATTTCTGCTGTGCACAGTGCGAACACACACAGCAGAAAGGCCTGAAAATTGTTAACCCTTTCTTATTTTAGCTGCCTGTGCTCTTTGTTTTTCCCTCTTTTTTTCATTCAGCTTGCAAGAATCTCCTACTTCTCTGGCCTACTGCTATTTACCTTAATAATGCTCAGTGAATCTATTGTTTTCCAGCCTTGGGAAACTTTGGCTTTTATTTTGTCTTATAATCCCAGAACTGATACTCAACAACAGCAGAAGAATATTAAGGTGCTGGAAGAGATTCACTTTCCTTCTTATCATTCACAGGTCTTCCAACTTTTGCAAGGTGGGAAAAAGTGAGTTTTGTGCCTAAACGAGGACCAGGAGTCAGAACTGAGGTTTTCTTTCCTATTACAATAGTGATTGGAAGTAGATATGTCATCTCTCACATTTGTGTCTCAGTTTCCTTATACTATCACCCTACGTGCTACATACTAAAATGGCCACGTTATGTCACCCCCCTCCCAAACAAACAAGCCACAAAAAAACAGTCCCCATTTGTGATTAAGAAAATAAACGCCTCGTTTTACTTTCTGGTGACTAAAACTGTGAGAAACTCAGTGGTTTTCCTATGGTCATGTAGAAAATCTGTGGAAGAGCAAGGCCCTGAGATCAGCTCTTCCCGGTATCCCACTTATATTTTATACTCTGGTTGATTTTTCATTACTGCAGTAGTTACCTCCTAATCTAATGACAGTTACTCCACTCACCAGGGGCGTGTAAAGACCAATTCATTCCAGATTGGAAAGTTCTTTGAGAAACCCTGAATGGAAGGTGCTATAGAGGTTCAATGTGTTATTAATAATCTCTCCTATCTGCATAAATCTCCACTGAATCCTCCCGGTATCATTAAAAGTAAAATAATCCCTCGGCACAGTTGAAGAGCTCAAATGTTCTTTTCCCTTTGTAGGTGTCTGGCTGTTTGCTAAATGGAAAAAAAAGGCCACACAAAACGCTGACATCTTTTTGTGACCCTTGCCGAGCTACGTAGAGCTAATGAGTTTGTTTTCACTTTTGTAGATGAAATTTCCAGGGGCGGAGGGAATCCGGGGTGGTGCTGGGAAACCGCGGCACAGCTCCCCGGGAACTTGGCTGAGACCACCAAACTTGTTTCATGTGTGGCCTCTCCTTTTGCCTCATTGGACCAGAATTATTTAATGAGCCTTCTGAGAAACCGAGCTCTGGTCCCTGAAGTTGGAAAAGGATCGTGCGGTGCTCGACTACCAGACCACACAGTTTTCAGGCTCTCCTCTTTGCGAGAGACTGAACCGCTCCTTTTCCTTTCAACAGCTGACGGTGAAAGTGGGGGGAACGAGAACAATAACAAAACAAAATTGCTTCCCACAGCTGAGAAAATCACCCTCCCTTTATTATTTTTTCCCCTTTAGGAAAGAAATAAATAAAAGGGAAAGAACCCAAATGGGATCTCTCCCTCTTCAAACATACAAATGATCTTATGTTAGCAGTTGGGATTAAACATCTGTCTGGTGGTTATGTGATCATAACAGATGCTGTGTGCAAACGTTTCCTGCTAGCTTTGTTTTGGTTAATATTGTTTGTGTAGCACATTGGGTTGCATTCAGCTGAAGGGATATAGAGTGTTTTTGTTCCTCCCCCCCAACTTCTGCTCAACTTCAAGCAGCTCCATCATCTTTTTAAAAAAGAAATTGGAGGTGGGGGTGGAGGGGAAGAGGGTCATTGACTGATGTCATGTGGAAAGTGATGTCATACCGTACTGATGAAATGCAATCCACCCGGGCTTTTAGCCTCTTTGATGTTATGTTAGGCCTTTTTCCTCTCTGTTAGGTTGCCCTTGGGTCCACTTGGCCCTGCAGCTGGAAATAAACACAGGGATATTGTAATGAGTTTCGCTGTGCAACTGGAGGACCCTGGAGCTCAACTGCTCGGGATTTCCATTGTTCTTTCTGAGCAGCCGTGCTTCCAAATGGGGCCAGATGGATGCTGACACTGCACTCTTTGAAGGGATGAAGGCTTTTCTATCATCAGGGTATTTTTATACCTCTTCTACATCTAGGGAAACTGAGGCACAGAGTGTTGTCTTGAGCTGCCCTGGTCAGAGAGAACATCTGCAGCAGGACAAGGAGCTACAAGTTTCTCACCCCCCAGCTTAATCTCTGCTCCATTAAGGGTGAGGTGTGAGACTGGTTCACTTGTTCCTATCTGGCTGAGGAACAGACATTGTATTTCCATATTTTTGCCCTGTCACTTTGTTACAGTGACATCCAGCTGGACAACCCTGCTCTCTGCAAAGCTCCCTTGCTTTGTCTGAGCCTCTGATGTGGCTTAGAACAAAGATCCTCCTTCTGCAAAGCAACACACCTTGCTCACCAGATGCCACCCACATCAGCATCCACCCACCAATACTCCACCTCAGCCCATAAATAAAGTAATCTCTTGGGAGGTCTGTATGCTTCAGCCAAAAATAATGACTATCAGTTCATGTCACTGAGAATAAATGTCCCTTTTTTCTTGTCATCACAACTTGCAAAGCCCTGCTGAAGCAGACACACTGAGTAGAAGGGTTCAGTATCCAAGGACAGGGCCTTGGGGAGCTCTCAGTGATGTGCAAAGGTAAAGGACCAACATCGCAAGAACTAAATAATCTTGCAAGTAGATGGGCTTGTAAATGATGGCAGGTAGGAAAGATGAGTGGATATTCAGACCTGCTCAGCCTGAGGACTGACATTATTCCTTGAGCTCTGTCCTTCTACCAGTTGTTTAACTTCTCTCCATTTGTCTGGTTGTGGTTGTTTGTGTGTTAACATTTAGCAATCAGTTCCAGCCAAAAAAAGATTAAAATTATTCACATTAAATAACTTCTGGGCAGCCTTTTACAAGACTGGGGGAGTCAGGGTCTTTTTTACTGTAATTACTTTGAAATGTGACTTCCTTTTCCTGGAAAGGAGGGCTGGTCTAGTGAATGAAATACCCAGCTGGAAGCTGTAAAAGTTTTTGTTCAGTGACTGTTTCAACCTCAAACATTCCATATACAATCAAGAAATTAATTTTAAGTCCCTCGTGCCTCAGTTTCCCCAGTCCTAATTGTTCTTGATTGCCTTTTTAATAAACAGTTTTGATGAATCAACATTTCTCAGTGGAAATTGTTCATTCAAACATCTTTCTCCCACTCTTTCCAGCACTTATATGATGCCTTTCTACTCCATGCGTTTTTCTAGAAGTGATTCAATTAATCTCAATGAGTTGTTCAAATATCATGGTGATGAGGGTTGCATGGGGGTGGGTAGCTCTTTTTGCAGAACTTTTTGGATGAGAAAGGACAAGAGTCCCACAGCCACCTTTTAGTGATAAATAGGAGGGTAAATTGTATGAATGCTACATTTATGAGCTCCAGCTTATTTCACGTGTGATGGGAGTCAGTTGGAAATTAAAATTCATCCAACTGACTGTGACCACACACATAGTCCATTGGAAAGGAAAAGTATGTTTGTGCAATTGTGTTTCCATCTCCAAAACAGCCTTAGCCTTGCTGGGCGGCCAAGGTCAGGTCTATCCACAGTCGTCTCCTTTTGGTTGGCGAGGAAGGAGGTGGTGGCTCTCGGGGATCTCCCACATCGCTGAATTTACCTCCGCATTTCCAGCACATTGCAGCAGAAATAAGGAGGCGCAGGACTGAGTCCTGAGTTTTTGTGTGCAGCAGTGATTGCGTTAGGGGATGGAGGAAACACCTTGGCAGAGCAACATGGGGGAAATTTCCCCTCCAGGACTTCGTGCTGTAGACCGTGACCAACCAGTGAACCTCCGCATCCAGACACTGCCTTGACCAGTGTTAAATCTACTGAGAAATGGCTTTAGCTAAGTCACCTGCAACAAGATACCGGCCAGAGTATCCTCACAACTGGCTATTTCTCGTGTCACCAAGCATATAAAATTATTCCACATGTTGGCATCCACTAATTCAATAATCTAGTAATATAAATTTAGGTAATAGACATTAATACCGTGTTTCAAAATGCACCCACAACATTTATTTCTCTCTCTCAGGGAAGAAAAAAAAAAAAGCAGCACACATTGTGAGGGCTCTCCTGATGAAATAATAAAACCCATTCTCATCTAGAAAAAAGAATCATTATAGGAGGATGGTAATTTACTTTATATGACCTTCAATTGATTATTCTGGGCCTGCTACACAAATATCACAGGAGCTATTGATCGTAAAACCTACCAAATAGATCTCTAATAGCTTTTACTGAGGAAAAATAATTATGCTAGCGCTGTGGTCAAACACACATAAACCAATGTGGAGGTATTAATGTATAGTATTATTACCCATCTGTCTGAGAAGTATGGGGAAGACGCTTTGCAGTAACACACTATGTCTAAGCACCATGAAGGCTCAATATCTGGCTAACAATTACAGCCAGTTATACTGAAAAATTGATTACTGTAAGTAAAAGCTAAGACTGGAAAGCAGAGGCTGGAGCTTGCTTAATAAAAGTAAAATAATAACAACCATCATCCTAATTGTGGAGGAGTTCGGCCGTCTTATATACTTGGAGTTGAAAATTGAATTTTCCTCTGGTGCCTGCGGCAGGGCATCATTTCAGAAGTAAAGGTGTCCACCTTGGCTGGCCTGGAGATGGGTGATCAATACCTGTAAAAGGCCAGGTTGTCTCAGCAATGAATAGACCATCTGTCTCGAAGGAAAAGAGCACAAAGAGTCAAAAACCCACCACATCTATCTCAAAACCCTGAATAATGAACCGCACCTTTGCGAAAGTTTGGGGTTCTGGCAAGGAGGAGTGTTGTGGTAGGTACAGATTGTGATGGGGCTCATTGCTGCTGTTTCTTCTAAAGAAGCCGATTCCCACATGGGAGCCTGGCAGTGGTTTTGCAACAAATTTCATTGGCAGAAGGATCAAAACCTAAACGCTGTCTCTGTGCCATGACGAAAAATTTAGATTTTTCTCTCTCTCTTTTGCCATATGTATATATTTAAAGGCATGTCAACTTAAAAATCAGTTTGATTTTATATAAATCTTATTAAAATGTAAGTAAAGTTATTGTAACTCAAAGGAATTAGTAAGAAAAGTGTATTTTCCCCTGTTTTTTCAATTTTGTTTCCCTTGTGCTTACTATAGCTCCTTCTACTGTTTCTGTTACAGTAACTTAGCTCCACTTTCTCTTACTCTCTGGGTCTCATTTCACGGCATAGGGAAATTAAAGAAAAAGCACAAAACCACCACAAAACTTTTTTTCTTAACAGGGTAATGAAAATGTAAATTTTTGAGTAACAGAAGGAGGCTTTGTGATTTGGTGTTTTATATATGGTACTTTTAATGTATTAAAAAATATTAGATTTCAAGCTGGCCGAGTCCCTTAGAAATTAGTAGTAAATAATATTCTAGTATTCCGAGGTAATGCCTGAAAGACAATTTATAATCAGGCTACCAAAGCAATTGCTCAAATATTTTTTTGTCTGGGAAGCAAGTAATAATTAGTGGAAGGCTAGCATTGAAAACCCATTTCTCTTTTTAATAAAGAAATGCGCATGCAATCAAAAATGCAGAGTGCAAGGATGCTAAACTCAAGGGATCCATACTAAAGACAAAAAAAAGAAATGCTAATTGAAAGACGTGCTGAGGGAGACAGAGGAATTTTTTCATTCCCAATTTTGGTTTAAAGGCAGACAGATTGCAGAGTATCATCCTCTGAGCGAAGCTCCGAGACTGAACTGAGGGGACCAGAGTTCACCAGTAACTCATCCCGCGCCAGGAGCTCCATCCCCACGGCAGAGCCCGGGCTCGCAAGGGCTCTCCCAGCCCTTCAGAAACAATATGGTTCAAATGTTAATTTCTCTTCCTTTTGGTTTGTACCAGTTTGTGCTGTTAACAAAGTAACACTCAAAGGCTGGAGTCACTACTATCTTTGTGAATGATTTATGATTTGCACTCTAGAGATAAGCAATTTCCATGCCAAAAAAAGGGCTTTTTTTTTTTTTCTCCCACGTCTTTTTTTTTTTTTTTTTCCTTTTACAAGTAGACTGTCATTGCTATAACAAGTGAAAATAATCACTAGCGAGACCTCTGCTGCTTATTGGTGCTGTTTCCCTTTTGCTTTTGTGTGGATGCAGGTGGTGAAGTGTTGATGGGCCCAACTCTCTGCGTTTACATCAATAATGATTTTTGACCCAAAATGTGAGTACATCCCAGTCCTGGGGAGCATTGCCTAGACCTGCTCTGATCTTGAAACCAGTATCAGTTTAAAATCAATACGATAGCGTAGGTAAGCTGGTGCTCACCAAAATGAGTAGGTGCGCGAATGTCATAATTTCAGGTAGACAGCAAATGCTTTAAGTTTTCCCCCTTCTCCCCTTCCTCAAAACCCTGTTATTTTTGTCAAGTTTTCTGGACACTGCATAATTTCTGCCTAGCAGAACAGCCACGTCTTGGGTATGATTAGAGATAAAGAAGACAGTCGGCTGTCTTTCCTGGAAAGGAAGGTGCAGAACAATGTGGTTTATCTGTACCCAAGATATATTTTCTCCTATCTCCAAGATGTTTTCTTGGTTTGAGAGTATTTTTGTCCCAAAGAATACAGAAGCAACGGAGCAACAAAACTCCATTACACCTCAGGGTTATGTATGTTCTTTCTCCAAAAGACTTGGGAAGATTTGTAAGCTATTAAATTTTTCAGCAGATTAATATTAAAGGTACATATTTTTGAAGTTTCATTGGGAAATTGATTAAGAATCAACTGGCAGCATATATCTCAGTCAGGATTTGTGGGGTTTTTTGTTTTTCTTTTGTTTGTTTTCATTTGTTTTTGGGGTGTTTGTTTGTTTGTATTGTTTTTATTGTTGCTGTTGTTGTTGTTGTTGCTGTTTTTCCTTAAAATGCCATGAAGAATTCTAATATACCATGTGACAAAAGCGTTCCTGGTATCATAATTAAATTTTTTTAAATGAACTAATTTACAATTTACATACGCACAAAATGTCTCATTTTGCCCCTGTATTAATTAAAACCAGCTAAGATTGTTCAGAACTTCAACTATGTCCTGTCCTGACACATCATAATCTGCAGAACACTTCATGACAAAATCACAGATGTTCTTAGTACGATGCAGCTGAAGGGCGAGTCTTATCAGGAGCTGTAAATAGAACCTTAAAAAAACCTCCACATATTAAAAAGATTAAAAAAAAGAATACCTGTCAGGTTTAGAAGGGAAAGATGAGCCTAACCAAGAAGTTACACTTCTGGATAATTAATATTCTGAATATCATTAACAATTGATTTTTTGCTGCTTTTATTGAGCTATTTTCAGTGATCCCTATAATTGCAAAGAGGAATGAGACAACTTCAGTAGCAAATTTAAGGGTTCAACCATGAGCTCAGTTGTGTTGATGGGTGTCTTTCCATTAACTTCACTGTCTCACCGACCACAAATGTGGTTGTTACGGGGAAAAACACTATGTGGGTGATGGTGTCCTGCCATACGAGGATTAAATGGACAGCCAGACACTAAAAGAAAATGGCAGCATTTAGGTGAGACAGGAATTCAAGTCTGGAGTTTGAGAAAAATGGATGGTAAGAAAAAAGGAAAATAGAGCAGGGAAGATAGGTAAGAAGGCAAATATTAAGTAATGGGAAGAAACGCAGAGGGACAGAAGCAGTGAGTGTTTTAATGGCCATATGTGTGCTGCCTGTGGCAGGAGGGAAGGTCCTTGGATAGAACCTGACACGGTCACGTGGAACTTAAAATTTTAGCTGGTAGGTACAATTAACCCTGGTAATTATTTTGTCACCGAAACATCTCACTGGTTCTCAGATGGTTTTCATTTACAAACACAGCACAGGACCACCAAGGCAAACTCAATTCACAAACGGAAAACTGTAGCACAAAATCACCTAGTTTTTCTATGTTCTGGAACGGATTTCAGCTCCTGTCTCAGAAACAATGACAGCGAGAGAGAAACCGCGACCTCCCAAAATCACAAAAAGGAATACCTGTCCATTCCTGATTTTAAGACATTTAGCTGATTACAAGGACACTGTTAACGGTGTTATTCTTACTCAGCAATGAGAGGGGGGAAAGGAAGAGAGCACACGGGTGCGGGGTCAGGGTGCAAGGCTTTCCTGCCGGTCCGCGTCCCACCTGCCCTGGTTGATGGGTTTTAGTGGCTGTCGGAGCCGCCGCGCGCGCGGCGGGAGGATTTGGGGATGATTAATTGCCCTGTCTTCTGAGCCGCGAGTTGGGAGCAGCGGGGTTCTTCGCGTATGTAAATACACGTGGGCTCAGCGCTGTACCGGCAACCGAATGAAATGAAGAAAAAGACTTAACAAAAGGACTCGACTCTGAATGTTTAGATGTTGGAGATTAGTTTCTATTATGTCCCAGTGGGAGAAAAGAATATGTCAAATGGGAAACTGGATAGGCTTCATGTTGCAGAGAAGTGAAGGAGGCGGCTTCCCGGGCACGGCTCGGCTTGTGCTACCGCTGGAATCAGCTCACAGAGCCCCAAAAAGCCCAGGTGTTTACACTGGTTATAAAATATAACTCTACCGTCCCATGAGTTCAGTTGTGATCTCTGCTGTGAGCAGTGCACAGCACATATATATGTAAAACCCCCACCTTTAGAATTCAATCGTGCACATAAATAGTCAGTTTCTGCCTTTCTTACTTATATCCGATTCATATGTGCACATCTGTTGTTATATTGCATGGCATTAAAGTCATAACAGAGCCTCTTTTGTGTAGAAATGTAGGTGCAGAACTCAGCAAGCAAGGAAGCATCCCGTAAACTGCAAGCCACAAAAACAAGAAAAGTTTGGTCTTTTAGGTGGATAAAGTGAAATGAAACATTCCTCTAGCATTCTTCTTCCTCACAAAGACTATGATTTTGGTCTTGTTTTTTATGTCCCTGCATGTGCATTTTTGCATAAATTTTTGCATCACAAAACACTTATTAGATGGGAGTAAATCTTCCTTAATATTTTTGTAACTTCTGTGCGTTTAAAAATCACCTGCAATTTGCTAGATGAAATATTTTCTGTGGCACTGTGACAAAGGAGGGAGACCAGATGTTTTCAGAAAATCCATTTTTTAAACTGTTTGGGTTTTGATGTGTTTTTTTTCTTTTTTTTTTTTTTTTTTTTTTCTCTTTGCACACTTACAGAACAAGCTGTAAAAACAGTGCTTGAGGAATGAGCTGATTTAAGAAAAAAGATAGTCAAAGAATTTGAAATAGGAAAGATTTTATTTTGGATATCCCTTCACCAGAGGAGATTATTATTTATAGGCTGCATTATATATCTTGCTTGGTAATCAGCAGTAATGTATGTCTAGCAATAGTAGAAAAATGAATTTCAGTAGTATCTTGTATTTTAGAAAAAAATAAATTATGAAACACTTAAGAAAAATGAAATAAAAGTAGTGATGAATCTGCAGCCTCAGAAAATCAGATAAACAAAATGTTCCAGTTAGTTATTGCCACACTCAATAACAGTACATGAAATTGTATTACAGGCTGTGAAATGAAATAATCCCAGTCTGTGACAAGCTGGCAGAATTTGCCTGAAACTCCCCAGCCTTTTAGCAGATTTGGATCCCTCCAGGGACTGGGCTTTGGGGCTTCTGCTGAGTCACAGAGGCAGGAGGTTCGTCACCTAATCCCGACATAACAGCGATAACGCAGAGGTGGTGGCTGAACCCAGAGGATCAAGGGTGTGGATTGAGCCATTCAAAGCAGGAACTTAATTACAGCCGAGGTTAGAGGAACGGTTGCTCCGAACCTGCCATTGTTTTATTGTTAATGTCTGTTTTAATCTGTCCAAATTTCAGTCAGGACAAAGTTGGGTCACTAACATCTGAATGATGCTAGAGCTTGAGTATTGTAGATTTTGAAAATACAAAGTCACTACAAGGGCAGGGAATTCCTTTTTTTTTTTTTTTTTCCTCTTCAAATATTCCTTCTCCCTAGGTGGAAAATTTGTATTGCTTTTCTAAACTATGAAATAACATTTAAAAATGTATTCATGTTTTCTTGCACTTTTTTACAAGCGCTCCAGCACCCAGTAAATAAAAGTAGCAGCCTGTGTCCCTTTTAGCAAAAGCCATATATCTGCTCAGACTTGTAATTTGCTCCGTTTATATCCTTTGCCCTTGAACTCTGGTTATTAACGCAATGTTTCTCCAAATGATGCCATATAACTCTGCTCCAAGCACATTCCTACTGACACCACAAAAACAACAAAGCCAGCTGAAAAAGGGAAAAAAAAAAAAAAAAGAAAGAAAGAAGGTGAATTGCGTGTGATGGAGAACATTACTCAGAATGATATAAGTTACAGAGTTTCTTGTGTTACAGGGTTGGAATGTGGGTTAGAGACCTCGCCCGCCTTTGGCCACCTCTTCTCCAAAAATCTTCTAAATGGCTTTCAGCAGCTGTTTACCTGTATTCAGAGATAACCTCTTTATGCTGAGCAGAGATCCTGCTAAGGGGCTGCTGTTGTGTTGGAGAAAGACAGGTTGTCATGCTGGTAAAAATTTCCACCGTGCTACGTTGGGACTATTGATTAGGCTGAAGAACTTGCAACATGCTGCTGAAAACAAAATTAACCAGAGGATGGAACAATAAAATAGAATTCGGGGATCAACAGGTGGCTGGGGTAAAGCATTCTTCCAGGAAGAGAGGAATATATGTGGCAATATTTGCTCCGTCATAAAGCAGTGTAGAAATCTAAGGGGCAATTAGTGTTGTTCAAAACACTTTGGCTTAAGTATTATCAGACAGTGAAAAAAATGCTCCTCGCCCCAGTGCCTCCCTCTTAATCTTCATGAAGGAAGGATTCTGTTGAAATACGGATCTTTAGATGCATTGCATCTGCTTTCCTACTTTCCTACTCAGTTTCATTAAATAATAAGATACTATGGCACCATCTAAATATTGACTGATTTTTATTAGTCTTTCCATATCTGTTTGGCCAGCTGACAGCAAGGCCTCGGGCAGAGGTCTGGGCTTACTTTGATGCCAAGGAGTTCTTTAAGAGCATGGATAAATCGTTATCTCTTAATGTGATTTCATTTCTCTTTTTACCTTGTCTGATCTGTTTAGATTGCAAGGTCTTCTCAACAACAAATGTAGTCCTGTGCGTTTGTAAGACTTTGGCTATGATCTGGTAGTCCTGCTAGTGCAAAGAGCTGAAGATAAATGGCATTGCTAGATTAAGATGATGTATGGGAAAAGAGAAAGGTATAAACTACCTCGGTGACACCACAAATTTCATGAACAGGTTTAAAAAGACCCAATTCCTTGTCAATTTTGAAAATTCAGGAAATCTTGCAAGGAGGGTCACGCTTGTGAAAATCCGAGCTCCATTTCTTTAGGATTGCTTTTCTAATGTATCTCAGGTAAAACTTTAATCTGCTGAAGACACTGTAGGAACACGTTCCTGGTCATTCTCCACTCCCTAACCTTATGTCCATTTGGCACAACTTTGGGGGAGCAGAGAGTATTGCTGGGGGTGGGAGGTTCAGTATGAAATCAGTGATCCAACTGCTGGAATACTCTAACACTGAATTTCTCAGAATTTGCTCTGCTCTAGAATAGTGTTCTGGGGGCACAGCTTTAACAGCATAGAGAGATGGAGCATTGAAGCATGGGAAGAAGCAACCAGAGCAGAGCAAACACCAGGGGAAACAAAATGTTCAAATGGAGATATATGAAGTTTTATTTAGTTTTAAATACATTTGCTTTGATTGTATTTTCTCCCCTTCTGCTTCCAGGAAACAAGTTCACTGTCAGGAATACTCATAGACCAGCATGGGTACTTTAATTTATTATTTTAGTTACCTTAAAGAAAAGAGTGGAGAAGATTCCCAGAAAACTAATTTTGATGTTATAAATATTTGAATTGGAAGCTAAATTCTCAGAGACGCTTCAGCAGTTAAAAGACAAGCAACTTGTCCAACTGGTACTTTTTCTCAGAATTAACCAAGTGAAGACTGAACTCATTTCTGCTACTGGTTCAGCTACAGAATAATGTGAAATAATTATATTGCAATCAATCACTACATACAACGAACCATTTCTTGCAGTTGACTCTTGTGAAAGTTTGTAAATAACTTTTTAAAATTAATTTTTGCTAAAATAAAACATTGTTAGAATTGTTATAACAGTGGGAATGGCATATTTCCCTGTTGCTGCTCTGCCTGGCTCCTTTCATTCCTCTTCTGCTGCAGCCCTTTCCCTTTTCTATGACAGCATTGGCTTGACTCTGGGCCTTCAGTTTTAGGAAAACAGTAAAATTCAATTTTGCCTGTACTTCTGTGGAGCTGTGAGCCAGATCATGCTGTTGGATGAATTTTCCATTCTGAGCTCACTGCATGTGAGAGAAAAAAGTGGAAGCAGATAGCTCAGCACAGTCATGGTCTAAAAAAGAAATCATCAAATTTTAGACCAAGTTGGTAAGCTTGACAAAAGCTCAGTGCAGTATATTTCCATGTTAGCCAGGTCAATACAAGATGACAGATTGAAATACCATACGTGACTCACAGAAGACATTTTTGGGCAAACTGCTATCCTTGGATAAAATTAAATTAAAAGACACCTTACACTGGGTCATGTGTCTTTTTTTTTTCTTCTTTCTTTTCTTTTGGTTCCTTTTTAAAACTGGATTGTTATCTCATTTTCAGAAGACTATCACTTTTATCCTGACTTGTCAAACAGCTATTACCATCAAGATGATGAGCTTGATATGTGCAAGTACTGATTAAGGGGATAGTGCAATTGCTCTTGCTCTACCTTGAAGGAGTAATTTTCCTGTCTGTCTAGTAAGTGGAAGAAAAAAAGCTGGATTTCTCCTTATCTGTGGAATAAGGAGGTTGTCTCATCTTTCTCTGAGCTCTCATGAGCAGTCAGATCTGGTTAATACCTGCCCGGCTTCCAAACCTTCTCCAACAGGATGCAGATGTTCAAGCTTCTAATGCTGCAAGAAAGCAGTAGCAGACTGAATGAGTGACAGTCCTCGGGATCACTGAACTGCACCCAAAGAATTATTTTAATGGCTTCGTGTGGCAGGAGCAGATAATTTTCGACCATGAGGTAAACCAGCTTGAAGGTGCTAATGACCCATGGAACTTTTTGCAAGATAAAGGTTTGGAGGAAAAAACCTTCAGATGAAGTCTAATACACCAACCAAAATCCTCACTGCTGATCTCTGTTGGATACAATACATTTCAGACCTGGGCCTGGTTTAGCTGTGAAGTGTTTTTGTGCTTCACTACACAGATGCTGTGCTTCACCGCAAAAGGGCAGCACTACTGTGATGATAGAAATGATTCCTTTAGAGCAGAGGTAACGCCAGCTCAGGCAAAACTTGCGCAAGATTTGAATAATAGGGAGATGCATCTGTTGGTATATTTGGACAGAACATTTCTTTTGGATTAATAAAGACCACCCTAATTCTGGTTCAAAACAATTAAGAGTAAAATGCAAAGTATGCCACTGAATATTGGTCATATCAGAACATGTATCTTGGTAAAGACCCTGAAAAAATGAGTATTTCTATATATACATCATATACATACATCTAAATATACTTATGCTTCTCTCTCTGCCTCTTTTCCTTTCTCCTTCTCCCTGTATGTGTGTGTGTGCTTATATATATATATATATATTTATGTTCAAATTCGACAATCTGTAAGTTTTTTGGAACTTTTACTGCCTGTTCTTTAGAAAAACAGCTAAAGCTACAAAACCACATGAAAATCCTTGCATAAAATGAAAGACAAAAGCACTTCATTGCACCCAGATTTTGTCACTTCAAACAGAGGAGATTGCCAACTTTCCAGTTTGGGCAAAATTTCCAGGAGGAGCCTCAGAGCTTATTAAAATTGCTTTGGCTGCAATGTCTGTGGGGAAATGCAGATTGAACATCTCTCTCTGAGCTACCTGGCCCTCCTGGTCATCAGTGACCTTGTGCTGGGAACTTCTCTGTTTCACTAGAAATGTGACTGGTTGGTACCCGTTGATTCCACAAAAGCAGGGCAGGGAGGTTCACAATGTTTTGGGTTGTGTGTGTGAGGCTGTGGAGGAGGGAAAGAGATTGGGGGAGAGTGACAAATCTTCAGTGAAGGTTCATTTGGAATTCTTATGTCGATCCACCAGTCAAGGCAGCCTATCTCCTGAATAAGCCAACCCAGATTCACCTACAGACGCCTGTGAGTGCCATCTCTGTGTTTTACCATCAATAAAATAAAGACTCGGCCCATTTTGCCTGTCGGGGAAGGGTTCCAAATCAGCGTCATGTGGAAATAAAGGAACTGCAGCAAGATGTATGCAAAATCCCTAAAAAAGGCAGATCTATCACCTATAAAATAAATTATCTGAGGAGCGATTTTTTTTTTTTTTTTTTAATTCTAAAGGATGCACTAAGAGCCCTCATTGTGGAATATCCATCTCAACGTGGTAAATAGATGCGTTAGACACAGAGTGACATATGGGCAGATAAATACAGCCATAACTGGTAGGCAAAGTAAGTGCATGCGGCATGTGTCAGTATTGTCTGGTAATTCAGAGCTGTCATAAAACTGTCCCACTTATGATGTTACAGCATTTTTAAGAAACATGAATTTGCAATTTAAACTCTGCTAAATGAAAGCGGGAAGTTACAGGTTACAGAGCTGCATGCAAACAGGGGAACTGAGACGGGGGTTTGCTCAAACCTGTTTCAGCAGGTACGAACTGTGAGGATGCCCTGAATACTTCAGTGTTACCAGGGACACTGAATGTATGGGGTTGATCAGCCTGGAAAACAGATAAGAGCATTTTTAAGAAATGTTTTAAGAAATGTTTGGGAAACATAATCCTAGTTCTGCTACCAAGAATTTCAATGTGAATCAAAATCCTGTCATTAAAACTCAGATAGTCACCATCCTGCTAAAGCCCTGAGAAATTTTGTTTCCCTTTTCTTCACCTTCTCTTTTTTTCCTCATTTGAATAAAATACACTTAAAGATACGACCAAGTATTTTGTTGTTTTAGATTTGTTGTTATTGGCAGGGGTTTCTTTACCTCTACAGAAGTTTCTTTGGAAAAACGTTTTAAAAAATGTCTTTGGTTCCAGAGCCACACTGAAGAGTAAGTCTGCTAGCTTTATCTCATATACTGTCTCCCCGGGAGTCTGAACTAAATGCATAATTTAAAGAGCCCTTAATCTGCAATGTCATTCCCATTTGGTCGGAGGCAGCCTTCACTTTATGATGTTAACTTTCCCAGCAAAGGGCAATGGTAGTTTTTCCGAGGATGCACTTAGAAGCAACATCTCATGTAAACCATTTATTCAAGGTGTCCTGACATCCCAGTATAACACTGGGTGACAATGGATAACCTTCATCAAGTTCTCCCATGGGAGAGAGGCATTCGTGGCAGTGAAAGTGCTGCACAAAGCCAACAGTAATATATAAAGGGCTGCTGAGGAGGGGTGGAAGATAGGAGGAGGAAAACAGCAAACAGAGACTTAAGCCACATTATTTTTCATTCTGCATGTTTCACGTGAGCATCATATCTGCTGTAGGTATGTTCTGCAGCAGCCAGTGCAGACCTTTCACTAGGAGTGAGGTCCCAGCCATGGCTGGCATGCACTGGCCATGTCTCGCAGCCTGCTAGCCCTGCATGAGGAGAGCTGGATCAGTCCCACGACCTGCTGCTCTCTCTTATTAACATGCATCGCGTGTTGATTTCAGCCCTGAGTTCTTTTTGTAATTTAAGGGGTGCAAACCGACCTTTAAATGGGGAGGGCTGTTTCCTTTTTAATTAAATCTCCAGCCAAGCAATTTGCCTTTCCCATCCTATTGAGTTTTTCATCAATTGTTTTTCTTCCCCTTGTGCTATAGCAAACCACAAGTGCCTTATTACAGTAACTATCACACTGTTCCTGAGCTCTCTCACCCTGAAGGTTGCTTTTAAAGTGCAAACACACTTCCAAAGATATGCAACAAGCTAACACCCCAGGATGTATTAAGGCCCATTTTGTTTTACTTTAGCTGCACATTAACAACAGGATGAGATACCCACAATAAAGGATGTTGAGACATCTTTCCCCCAGGATATAAGGAGATTCAGAGTGGCATTATGTGTGATAGATGCAATTGTAGGAAACTTCACGTATATCCTTGCATATCCCTGGTCAAACCACTCATTCTTCTTTCACAGTCTTTATTCTGTCTATCACCAGATACATCTTCATGGAAAGAAAACTTAAGAAGCTGTGGGTCTCTTACCCTTCCTCTTTAGCAACATCAATAGAGCACATGCCCAGTAACTAGTAAGGGAAAGACCCTTTTACATCTTCCAGCTCTGTGCATCCCTGGGCTATACAACAGCTCATTATGCAGCAGAACTGACCAAAATTCTTATGGATGATTGAGTGTGATCTCCAGGATGATGAGAGTTCATGCTGAAATTCCTTTCAGAACCAGGGCAGTACTGGGTGAGGTGGAGGCGCTTAATCCCCTGCACAATTTCTGATGTCAAATAATGTGAGCTCAGGCTCAGACTTTTCCCGTGATCAGGATCTGTAGGGTCTCCATCCTTTACCCAACTGCCTAGCTCCATATAACTCATAGGAACTTAATTGCTTGTGAGTTGTAGGCTAAAAATAAACCTCACATCATATATATCAGTATCTACATGACAATTCTTCTAATACACATAGAAGGAGAACAGCCAGTTTGGCTCAGAAGAGTCCCAGTCTCAAGAATTTTTTATTCCTAGCTCTGCCACCAATCTGCTAAGGTAAGTTGCAAATATCTTTAAACATCTTTATATTTCTTTTTCCTACTGCATTGTCTCCTAAATCCATTTAGATTGTAAATTACGTTTCACAAGGATCTCGACAATGTGCCCGCACAATAATAATTTAAATATGGTCATTGTGTATTAGAGCCTTTAGGAAAGAGGAGTAGGCACAGGAGACTGTGTTCATTTTTCTGTTGGTCATTTCTGTGTTACAGAGCATGGGATGTTTGTGTGCATTTGTGTGCACACGCAGGTTCTGTTCTCATGAGCTGGGAGTACCTGCAGCTGGTGTCAGGGTCTTGGAAAAGTCAATGTACACTATAGAGAAGCCCAGACTGACTGACATAGGAGACAAACTTCCCCTCACTGATACTTGGTTGGAAAACCTATTATTTTCTCTTTTTTTTTTTTTTTTTCCCTCTTCCTTCTTGCCCTCTTCCTCGAGTTAGTTTTGGCCTTTGGAGGGCGACAGGTCCTGCTTCAGCTCCATCCTGCCAGCACCCCCAGCCCCCTCACACCGGCAACCACTAGATGGGGAGCTCGGCTAATGGGTCCAGTCCTGCTCAGAGCCTGGTCACCATCTGGCAGACAAAAATCAGAGGGAGGGGACTCCTCTGCAGCAACAAAGTAGGCCGCCCCGTCTTCAAATTGAGGATAAGAACAAGTGATGGAGTCTCTGGCCACAGCTTGAAAGCAACCCATCAATGTCATCTTGAGTTAAGTACCTGATGCTGGCACTTTGCTGCAGTTCTTGGGGGGATAAGGGCTCTGACAGGGTCATTGTTTCAAGTGGAGTTCAGTCTTTTGTTTGCCATAAACGAAGAAGACAGGAAGTCAGCTGTGAGGTTTAGGAATAATATTTAGATAATTGTGAGATATCTCATCTTAAAGTTCAAACTGATTGAACCTGAGCTGAGTTTTGAGTCAAACTTTGTTTACGGGTCCATCATCTTTGTGGCTGCCTCTTGCAAAGAGGAAAAGAGAGAGAGGAAAAAAGAGTCAAAGAGAATGAACCAGGACTTACAGTTTCTTTCTGACCTTGGTAAGAGGGAAAAATCCATACGGAAAATAAAACAATAAATAATAATAAATAATAACACCAAGAGCGATACCAACATTCCAGGAGCCAGAAAATAAAAATAACACTCCACTGTGCCCGCATTCTGAATAACTCTGCACATGACTATCTAACCTGAGCTTCTGCAAAAATCAACCAGGAAGACGCTCACACCAAACATAGCATGAGCCTTGCATTTAATCGGTTACTGTAATAAACATATAAAAAAAGATTTTTTTTCATGAGAGGACAGAGCAGTGGCTACATAAAAGGACATCAAATGACACATCCTCCATCTCCCAGCAAATAAAAAAGCCATCAGCTCATAACAAGGCGGTGATAAAAGGTGCTGAGGCCAGTAAGATTAAGACTTTGTAATAAGGTTCGGGCGCCAAAACTGACAGCCATTTTCTTTTATATTTATCATGTCTTCACATTGGGGTGAGAAGCCAGGAGTCTGTCCCATTGCTGGCTAGAATTTATAGCAGCTCCATTATTAGGAGATTGCACTGAAATGGGGCAGAGGTATGGTTTTCTGAGAACGCTACAATAGCCTCCTACATTATACACTTGACAGGTTTGTCAGCGCTTAGTAACAAGCCTTGTAAAGTACTTTAATATCATTAGCACTATTTTCTTAATGTGTCTGCTCTCCTAGCAGCCTGAAAATATCATATATCATGGTCTGGAGGAAGGCATACATAGCTATCTCTCTCATTCTCTCTCTCTGTCTTTTTTTTTTACTTCCCCCCTGAAATTTGATTTTATTGCCACACATTTGGTTGATGTTTTAATCAAAATAATGTAGCCATTTTCCTTTATTGATTAACAAGTAAATATGTATAAATATGTAGTTAGGGGTGGGCAACCCTTTTAGAGGATATTGGAAACAACATAATTAATGGCTTCCTCATCTAATTACAGCGCACGTGTTACATCTCTCCATTGTTTTTCCTGGTGATTCTTTTTTCTTTTTCTTTGTTTTTTTTTCTTCTCTGCCCCTCCAACAAGAGAGGTCTGTTGCCAGAATGTCTGTGGATTTCATACAAAGGGGCAGGGGCTGTGAAAGGAAAGCAAAACAAAACAAAATAAAACAAACCCAAGCCCCTGGTCACTTTCTGATGATATCGCTGATGTTTCAACTGACCACATGCCCCATCACCCCTTAATTCATCGTTCTCGGCAGGTGATGGTGGTGCGAAGCTGGTATGTTAACTTTCATTTCTTTTAAATATCCAAGACATGTATGTGTGTATTTATTTATTTAGAGCGTTTCCTCGGATGCTTTGACATATGAGTTAAAGCATCATTTGGAAGCCGGGGCATCACAAAGCAAGGGGTTGCCCTCTGCAGAGAGGGTTGGAGGTCAAACTACCTCTAAAAAGGCATATATCGCCTAATGGATATCTACTGTGCTCGTGTCAAGAGATGTAAAGTCCACGTCCTATCGCAACAATGCAAGGATTGTTTATAATTGTATTTGAAAATAAACACTTATTAAGTGCTCCGCAGATGCCTGACATTATAAGCGGGGCTTTGAGCTCATTTGTGAACAGGATGTGCTTCTTAAATAGGAGTCGTGTTTATTCCTGATGTTGTAAATATTCTCATGTATGACCTTAATCATAAAAATTCCAGCATTGTAAACAACTGCACTAAATCTATACAAAAAAAAAAAATGGGCTCAGGCAAGGAAAACAAATATGTAAATGAACCTCATCAAAGAGAGTTTTATTATCTTAAGTATGACCTCAGTCAAACGGCTTTATATCTTGGAAGATTGTTAAAGTCAAGTACACAATCTACTTCCGTACTAATGCTGGGACTAAAACATCAGTGCTTTTTAGCCCGCATTTGACTGACGTAACTGTAAAGCTTAAAAAATCCAATATTCTCCAAGTGTCCTGTGCTCTTGCTTTTACTGATCTAAAGAAATAAGGGACAGAAAAAAAAATCACATTTGGGAGGGAGGAAGGGAAGATCTACCATAACCCTATCAGGCTGATGGGTAGGGCGAAGAACAATTCTGGCCATGTTTCTGGCCATGTTTCTGACCGTGCAGATGTACGGATTTAAAGTGGAGCTACTCCTGATTGCTCCAGTGAGAACAGAGAAAATGCCTTGCAGAGCCCAGCTTTGCTTTCTTGGAAGCCCTTCTCAGGATAAAGCAAATAAATGAATAAATATCACCTCCTTGCCATTGCACTCTTTCTCAAGAACTGCAATATGCCGCAGTATCTTCTAGGTTCTGTTTAGGGGTCCACTGTCAGTTGATTTCAAAAAATGTTGGGACAGACACTTTTTGAATAAAATTGACTGACCATATTCTTTATTAGATTGTCCTGGTTTTAGTTTTGTTTTGTTTTGTTTTGTTTTTCCTCAGCAAACATGGTTTTGTTTTATAAATATACTGTTTCAAAATTTGGACCAACTTACTGCCAGTTTAATCCAGATGAAAGGCAAACTCAGAATGGGTACTGTCAAATAAAAACTATGATGTATTTGTCTAAAGTGTTACCTGCAGCAATAATAATAATCCAGACAGTTAACACCAATTTTTAAAAAAAATCCTCCAAAATATACTTTAAAATATTTCAACTAAGCCTGCATAATGTTAGTGGAGAGACCAACTTCACTTTCTGGGTGTCTGTTTAGACATAATATAAAATAAATCTTTTCTACAGAAATTTCAAATCACGCAAAAGTTTTCAGTTTGCCTCATTTTGGGTCTTCCACCCTCCTTTTAGAAATCATTAAGGAAAAGCTCAAAATAAATTAATCTAATAGGGAAACATTTGTACTATCTGTATTACTTATTACACATTGAAAGGAGATGCAATAAGCTAAGCAGTAGAGGTACATATATATATGTATGTATATATATGCGTAAATATATATGTATACATATATATACACATATATATACACACATATATATATATGTATATATATGTGTATATATATATGCATTGTCTCTGGCATATGCCATATGTTTTATATTACAAGCAATGGGTGGAGAATCTACTTGAACTAAAATTGTAGGGCTTTTTCTGAGATCTTCATGGGAATTGCGTCTTTGAGTTTCTCAGTGTTGCATAATGGCAGCGAAATGTAGAATGAAATTCCAAAGAATCAATCACATGTATTTCAACACACGCATCGCCGAATAAACATGTAAAGATTCACATAACTCAGTTTATATTTTCAGAGAGCTAATATAAATCCAGATTAATGTTCAAATATAATGCGTGTTATGTCTATCTACAGGAATAAAATGTAAGCCAAGTGTGATGACAGTGTCCTTTTAACTGCTAACCAGACACGCTTTGTGAATGGCTGCCATGGATTTCGTTTGCATCAAAAATGTCCATCACGGCAAGTACCCTGCAGTTGTAATTAGTGAAGATGCAGAACGTTATCGAATATCACAACATTTTGACTGTCAGATTGCTCTAGCCGAGGAAAGTTACTTTGTAAAATGAGAGGCTGATGTTGCAGTTGTATTGACTTTTGTGTCATGTTTGTTGCAGTTTACTAGTCAAAACAACTTTCAGAGCGCTTCCTTGTCCAGAAGGTTCAGGCTGCCTTATGAAAATGAAGCTGTCTTGTTTTCTGCTTCATAAATCATTGTCAAGCTGAGCCAGATAACAGAAACAAGTTCAGATTCCAAAATGATTATTCTTAGAGATGATGTATTAAGTATACAGAATACAACTTGATTTTCATAAGCCGTGTTGACTTTGCAGAACTGAGGCTAGAGGGGGGAAAAAATTAATGAGTAATTGGAGGTGTGAGAGGCTGCAGAATCCCAGGAGAGAGGGAACAGAGTGGGTAGGGAGAATTCCCTGTCTGAGCAGCTCTTCAAGTAATTTCAAAGCTGTCATTTCCCCCTCATTTCTGCCCTTGTGCACTTCACTGTCACAGATAACCCATTTGGAGCATCCTGGAGACCTATTTTACTGCACCCGTTAATGTGGCTTTATGACCTTTGTTGGGTTTTGCATCCAGGCTCTGGACTAAGAGTCTTTCAGAAACTCTTCCCCTCATGAGCACCAGTGGCCAATGCCACTGGAAATTTCCCTCCCCTTCACTTCTCTGCCTCCTTTATATCATGCCCATTTCTTGGTGGCTCTGCAATACTTTCGTAGCTTTCTGAGTGTCCTTTTATAATCCAGAAAAACAGAAAGTACATGAGCAGTCCCTTTGTAATCAGATTAGAAGAGTTACAACAAAAATAGCATCACAGAGGTGAATTCTTGAAATACAGTTGCAAAAGGTAGCGCTACATGGGAAAATATGAAGAGGGGAATGGCCAAGCCTCTTAAACCTCTATAGGGATCCTTCTAGAGAAAAGGAGTGAGTAGGAGGGATAAAGTGGGGTGATAATAGCAATTTGAGAGTGAAAAGAAGGATCTCACTTAGCAGAACTCTTTATTTATGTGATATTGTCATCAGATACGAGACTGGGAAAGGGCTGTGGATGGTGGATCAGAACTGTAAAGCAAGGTCTAAGATTGTTAAGCTCCGGAGAACATGAGATTCAAGACAGCAGCACTGGTGCACTCCAGTGTGAAAACTGTAAAAGAAATGCAGATAACTGGACTTGCTTTCAAGCTGATCAAGTCAAGCTGACCATCTCCCATGTAGCTCAAAGAGATGTTATTTACCCACAGTGTTATATTTATTTTTTTTTTAACCACATGCAAAACAAATGCTGCAAAATTAGACACTGCAACACCACAATCCCTGTGCGGAGCCTAACGTGCAATGACTAGACTAAGGCCTCCAGAAAGGTCCATGGCAGTAGAAGAACTTGAACCAAAGTCCACCACATGCTGGATGACCAACATAGCCCTGAAATGGTCCTTCTTGTCTCGAAACACACGCTGTCGCTGGCTGCATCACCTCCCCAGAAGTTCGTCTTTAACACCAAACATCGTAAAAGAAAAAACAAACATAGGAAATTTCAGCTGTGGCTGTGAAAAGAAATCACGCTCAGGACACCCCTGAAACATGTTTCTTCATTCTTTTAACCAAGAAAAGGAAATTAAAATCAAAAAAACCTATGTTTAAGGAATGTGAAGGCTGTGAAACAAACCAACAAAAGCCAGGAAATGTTCAAGTTAAGGCTGTGACATTCTGTCCTTCACTCAAGCTGTTCTGACTTATTTTTTCTAAACAGAGGGGGTTGAGATCAGCGTGTCACCTTCAGATTTGAATTTCCTGTTGTGAACTGGTATGTGCCTGTGCCTTATTAATGTTATTAGGTATTGTTTATTGCATTTGTGAATGTGATGCAAGTGTACACATCTACATTTAAATACACCCATATATCTATACATTATATCCATGCAGAGCACTGTAATTTTCAGAGCTTTTTGCAAGTGCCAAGATTTGTCTCCTTAAAAACAATCAGCCCAGAAAGTGTTTGTATTTTAACGAGCCAGTAGCCACCTCAGAAAGTCATGCTTGTCACCCTAGTGCACACAACAGCCTTTGGAAATGTCATAGTGGTTATAGGGATAGAGATCAAATCCACTTGCTTCAAAGCAAGAGGAGATTCTTCTTTTAAATTTAGGCAGAGTTGAGCTTCTGAAACCTGGACACACGTTTCTGCTCCCACTCAGCAGAGGGCAGCAGTAGGTGGAGATGAGGGTTGTTCAGATGTTATCAGAAGTATCTATCAGAAAATCAGATTTTTCCTGAATATGACAAAAACAAAACATAAAAAAACCCTCAAGCTAAGCAAGTTGGCAACCATTTAGATGAATACATCAGTGAATAGATGGTTCCCATGCAGCTCAGGAACCATTTGTACCATCACCGCACTCCCACCACATCTGGGATTTCACAAGTCGTTGGAAGCTCAGTGGGAAGTGGGTGTGTGGGTCATATACTATTCTTCCTCCGGACACATGAGGGATTGGAACAAGTCAGAGGCAGGAACCAGACTAGATAGACCAAATGTCTGGGCCGCCATTGTGAGAATAATGTCAATTTAATGTTAGTCTATCATCACCTATTTTGAACTAACCTTTGTCACTGGCTCACTTCTGATCTCGTTTGGAGTCTGAGCACTCCGGCACTGCAGCAGCCAGCACTGGCTTCCCCCAGAACAGCTTTAGCACTGTGAACAATAGATTTTAACCTTTGCCACTTTCATTTTTTTTGGTTTTATTATCAGTCTGTGCTTCCACTACAAACTAAGCGCACAGGGCTTTGAGCTAATTACATTCTGTACATCTGAGCCAACTCTCAGTGCTTCATGCTGACACTCGGATACATCTGGGCCTGATAACAATTACAAATACTCTGGGCATACTTTAAAAAAGAGCTTATGTTACAATGTGAAACAGCATGTTTTACAGTGCTCATAACGGTCAGATAAATACAATAGCTTCAAATCCCCTTTCCGAGGTTTTAAAAAAATGTGTCTCACAATAATTCATTTAGATCAGGAACCCAAAAGGAAAGAACCCTTCCCTTTCTCTCCCCAGGCGAGACACAGCAAAATACTTGACCCTAAGAATAAGCCAAAATTTTTGTCACAAGCCAATGAAGAGAGATGGTAAAGAGGGGGAGGTGATGGTGGATTTCTGGTTCACTGACAGCAGATAGCAGGGCCTGGGTTCATCCCAGCTAGAAGAGACCCTGAGGGATGATTCAGCCCTTCTGAACATCCCTTTTGCTCTCTCCGTTTAATATAGAGGAAGCCTGGAGTGATTTGGTTCATAACTTAAGTGCTTCGGGTATCTGAAGTGAAGTGGGATGAACTGGGGCTTGAATTCCCTGCTGTGTAGATGTTTGCAGAGGTGGAAATGGGGGAATGGCTACACCTGCCTGCACAGCTCTTCCCTCCTCACCCTCTGCCTCCTCCTGCTCTCCAGCCCCAGCTCAGGGACCTGCTCCTCAAAGCAGCAAAGAGCACTGTTGAAGGCTGTCTCGCAATGTAGTCCTGGAACTGTGACCCCACTAAGGATAAAGAAAGCATAACATGCTCTAAACCTGCTCTCTCAGATACCTGAACAACTTTTCTTAGTCATGGAGCTGAAGCAGAAGATAGAGGCACACATGCTGCATTGGCTCCTCTTTTGAGTTCCTTCAAACACATTTTGGGGCAACCTGATGGCAGGTTTGCACATCTCCATAAACACCACCTCCCCTTAGGAGCCACTGCTAGGAGCTGTTAGCAGCAGAATTGGAGCTGAGAACTATTATAAAGATATTTCACAGTGTTTTCTCCAAGACTTGAGCAGGGAAGGGTTGCCTGAACCTGGGACTTACATAGCCCAGACAGGGAGAGGCTTTAAAAAAAATTTAAAAACCCCTAAACCCAGTAACCTCATAAAAAAAAAAAAAAAAGAGAAAGAATGATTTAAACTTCTTTAGTGACTGTCTCAAGGGAGTGATACAAAACACTCAGGATGCTTTGCCAGTTTGCTTTTCTAAAAGAATTGTTAATGCTTTGGAATGATGGACAGAGAAGAATTAAAAGAAAAACAACTCCCCAGGCCAGGTTTTTGCATAGGGCTGTAGCAATTGTCAGTCACAAAGAGCTCCCAAGCAAGCCCTTATGATAACACAGAGAGTATATCAGCAATCATCTGTCTTTTCTCAGTAAACAGTTGTATAGTAATAAACCAGAGTGATACAGCTGACTCTAACCTGGCAAATTTCCCTGCACCTAGTGTTTACATCTCTTTAAGTGTATCTTTGTCATATGGTTACAAGGCTATTTCATGCTCTCAAGTTTAATTCTTTGTAAATATAGCTCTCTTTGTGCGTGTGAGGCGCATGTGTTAATAAATGTTCCATTCGCAGCCGTTCCTCTTGCTCAAATGGAAAATTAGGGGCTTTGATTGAACGACGTTAGAGATTGCTGGAAGTCTCCGTTCCCATCTCTGCAGAGTTGCAATGATTGCTCGGGAAGTTTCACACTTTCAAATATTTCTGTGAAGGCTAAATCCTGCCTTCTGGTAAGTTGCAGGGAGCTTTCTTTTTTTTTTCTTTTCTGCTAAAAAATAGGTTTTTCTGGAAAGCCTGCTCCCTTCATTCTCAGGGGTTATAAAAATGGGAATCATTTTTATTGGCAATCCACTGGAATAGTGCTGAGACAAATGGAAACTTGAAGATAAGGATCCTCAGAGGTGAAAACATACAGCTGTTGGGAATTGCGAAAGAATCTGGCCAATAAAGGAAGTCACTATTTTTCCAGGCCTGAAGTGAGTTATAGGCCGAGACGGGTGTTGTATATTTATGTAAGGCTGCAGCGGGGAGCTCGAGCGACCGTATATTGCTGAAAGAGCATCATTCACATTCAACCTGAGACAAAAGGTGGAAATGAAGTAACATCCTGACCGAAGAAGGGCTCACGACAGAGTAATAACATTTCAGAGAGGGGGGCCGGTGTGGCGGTCCGCGGATAGGCCTCAAAACGAGGAAATGGCGGAGGTGCCTTGTCAGCCTTCAAAAAACACACACACACGCACACACGTGGCCTGGCCAGCTTCCTTGGGAAGGGGGGACTTTATCTTTCTCAGAAGTGCATACATTAATTGATGTACATGGACGGGTGTGTTACTACAGCTCAGCTTCCAGGCCACACTTACCAGAATGCACTTTCAGCCTCGTTATATCAATAGTGACCCAAATTAAAAAAAAGACACTCAAAGGGTTGAGGCTTTTGGAACTGCTCAATTTTTTTTTTTTTTAATTATTTTTTTTATTTAATACGCATCCAGAAGGTTTTGAACCACAATAAAACAAACCAAACCAGTCATTCCCAGACAAATGTCCAACTTGCTCTATCCTGTGGAATTTAGACTCAGCTTAAAGCTCCACTGACAAAGACGACACTAAACTGAAAAAAGTACACCTGGGCTTAGAAGAACATCTTCCATAGACATTAAGCTTCTGAGTAAGACTATATTAACTGATCTGAAAATGAGAGTGTCTTTTTTTTTGGTATTTTAATTATTCCTAAGTGATACTCATAAAAATATATTAGTTTATAAGGAAACTGCTGGAGAATATAATGGGGATGAAACTGTTAGCTTTCGCTGGATTTTAAAGCACTTCTCTAGCACACCTGAACAACTTCAGGAAATGATTGTTTTCCTAAAGATCTATAGAATTCTGCACTTAAGATTAAAACCATGTAGACTATTCCATAGAGTTCAAAATTACCTACAGAAAAGGCAATTCCTTCCTCCTAAATCCATAGGAATTTTAAATAACAGAGAAAACACCCTAAAGGCTGAAATCTATTGTTCTATAGTTCAACTAGAATTAATGAATCACAGACTTTTCAGACTTTTATTATTATTTTTATTATTATTATTAATAATAATAATATTCTACCTAATACTATAAAACACTCACTGATATCAAATTCAGATTAGGGACTCGTAGGTGCAGAATGAATACCCTCACAGAGGCTTTATAATGGAAAAACTGATTATTACTGGGAGGGGAAATAATCACACTGTGTTGTGATTTATCCACTTAAATGCTTAAACTTAAAAATAAGATGCCGCAATCACATGCAGGTAGCCCACATAGCCCTCTTGTTAAAATACTCTTCCATTTAAACACAGATTTTAACCTTTTCACCTTCGCTGCTTACATTTTTCTTCCGTTTTGTTCAAAGCATTTAGGTAAATTAGGATGAGGTACCTCCATAAAAATGCAAGGGGATCAGTGAAACTTTCATCTCTAATTTATTCATGAAGGAGAGAGGTCTTTCCTGGTCATGCTGTGCATCATCCTGTCAGAATGACTTTCCTTCTTCTCGAGAAGGGATAAAGGGAGATAGAAAAATCAGGGTTTGGACTTTCCTACTAATAATCACTAGAAGGAGAAAACGGTGCATTGCTTTGTTCAGTGGTTATTGTACTGGAGCTGAATTTAATATCACGTATTACAAGGCCAGGTTTCAATATTAAAGGGACTGAAGTTACTAATGAGTGAAAACATAAATTATTTATGCAAGATAACTAGATAGTCTTTTCATATGAAGTTCACACATAACTTTAAAAATATCAATTGATGGATTTGCCTACCAAGTCCAGCAGGTATGATAGACAGCTTTCTGTCTGGAAGGCAGCAGAAGCACGCGTGTGCTTGAGGAAGGTGTTGCAAGTGTGCACAGCACACACCGCTAGTCTCTATTAGCGCAGATCCTGCCAACTCTTAAGACGTGCACAGAAATATTCATTTTTTATTTCAGCTCTGGAAATTCACTACAACTGAATAAAGTTTTAATATTAATTAGAATAAATAATAGATTTAATATTAATAATAAACCTGTTTTCTGGTTAGTATTCCTTATTCCTTCCAAAACCTTCAGTTTTTGGATTGATTTCTTTCACTTATTGTTGTTACAATAACATCCCATTTTGCATCCTGATCTTTTGGAGGGGCAAAAAAGCTTATAATACAAATGGCCTTTATCCCAGCTGATGAATGAACTCTTCTGTGTTCCCCCAGCTTACAAAAATTATCATCTTTTATACATGCTTTAAAAAGAAAAGGGTGGGGGCTAGAGAAGCAAAGCAGGATCTAGTATTAGTCCTTTTAGTCGTCAGGAAATTACAAAATGTACACTTGCGGAGTAAGCAATTTTCGCAGTCTGCTGGCACATCCATCTTTTTAATGAGCCTTGTTTATAACCTGACGCCATGTTCCTAGTCACCTACCCTGTTTACATCTTTGGCCCCTTTAATTAAGAGAAGAACCAGTTAAAGAAAGTAAGAAGAAATATTAATATGATCTGATTAATTCAGCTAGCGGGAGGTTATGGGGTACCAAGGTTATTATAACCTATAAAGGCAACATGAGCAAAGCTGTGTTCATTTGTAATTTTATTAGGCAGAGCAAATTAGTGAGCCCACATGGCAATGACAAAAGACCCCTTCCTATTCTCTCTTACCCCCCACCGAAAGGGCCAGGCGCCTAAAGTTAGGCTCTATATTAGGCAAATGAGAGCTGATAAATCTCAGCCAACAACTAATGAGAATCTCCAGAGTTGGAGCCGTGCTAATTTGAAAACATTAGCTGGGATTTCTTTTCCTTTTTCTGGTGCATGTACAAAGTCCAGCTAACCCAACCCTGTTCTTGTCGTGGGGGTCAGTGGGGTGAAGACGGTAAGGCAGGATAGGGAGAGGAATCCCCAAGGACTTACAGATAAAATACGGAGTAAACATATGACGGGGCTAAGAGGAAATGCTGATAATGTGTAGATCATTAGGAAGACCATATGTCATTGATAATACGAGCAGAGATATAATTACAAATAATTACATGACACTTATGCAGGAGCCACTCCCAGTCCCCTCAGATAAGAAAATCCAGATTTTTCCTTGCACTGTTATCTTGCAGGGTCCACACAGTAACATTGAAATCACAGCAACATCAAGCCCCTTTCAAGGCCTTCCAGTGCTGCATCTCTCATGATGTGAATTCACCAAACTCAAGCAAATCTCCTTCTGAAAATGCAGGTGGATCCCAGCCCTGGTATGATCCACAAAAATCACTGTTGGGTAAGGTGGTTAATCACAACCATGGTAGTCCATACTAAAAAAATCACTGCATCATCTTGATGATACTTAGCTAATAAAACCACAAAAAACTTTCCAGCTCCTCAGAAGAAAGGTCTGATGTAAAAAAAATGCATTTATCCCAGTGACCGGGGTGTGAAAGGCAAGTTCACAGCACTTTTGAATTGTTTGACCTGTAAGTAACTGCTGCATGTTACCTGAAACAGATGAACACCACTGCTACCTCCCAGCATACAGGTGGATAAACTGAGGTACTTCAGGATTAGAGAAAAGAATAATAAGCTTTCTACTGCATTCATATTTTTGTTTGTTTACTGGCATGTTTCCACCTAAATATTTTTGTGGGACGCTGTCAAAGTGAGAGATTAAAAATTCATTAATGCTCCAGAAAATCTGGATGAAAAGAACAATGAAATCAACCACTGAGGCTGAGCTATGAGAAAAATAGCTTGGACTGTTGCTTCAGCCACTCAGCATGACTACTCACCTATTACTGCACCTTTGCCACCTGTATCATTTAATACTACAGATATTCCAAAATGTCACTTTTAATCAAAGATACTCAATCAGCTGCGAGCCAACTGAGTGAGCAGATGGGCCACAGACCATAGGAACTTTCTGTTTAGTGTACAGCATGAAAAACAGACAGAAAAACCAGGTCCCTGACAGCAGCAAGAGACTTAAAATAGCCACAAGGATGGTGGGGGAAGCTATTCCAAATTTTGAAATTCCTCAGTTCATAAAACTACAAGTGAGTGAATTAAGACAGATGAAAAAAAAAAAAATGAAGTATGTAACAATTACCAAAGAATTACTCCAAAAAAAAGGTGGGGGCTTATAAGAGAGACCATCTTACTGAAAAATCAATTTTAAGAACATTATATTCTACACTTTATTTTTAGCTCAGTTTACGTAGCAAGCCTAATCATATTGAAAACTACTTTTATGTGTATCTAAATCATCCAGCCCTGATTGTTTTTCCTCACCTGATCCCCAAATGATTTCATTAACACACAAGACCCTGCAGCCCAGGTAAGACATCAGTGGTGGGGCATCACCAGACTGAAAACTCACACAGCATTGTGGTCCCTGTCTACTGTGCATACAGTTAAGTTGCTCTTTTTACTCCTGTGACAAATTTTATTGACTCTGTTAGTCTCAATTTTATTGAAATGTATTGAAGTAAAAAACTTCATTACCAAATCCAAGCTACTGACATGGAAGTTTAAGACATTCTAGTTTAGCTAGATTTGTTAATTTTTCTTCTTTCACACGTGACCCTGGATTTTGAGAGCTGGTACCTCTAAGACTTCTGCTAAGCCACAGCCCATGGCTTTGAGATACTACTAAGGATGGGAAAGCTCATGGTGACTGACAGGTTCAAATCCATCATTCACAGCAGTGCCTGTAAAAGCCAAAAGGCTCCAAGTATTCAAAGGTAGATTTATTGTTCGATTTATACACTCTTATACATACTTTAGCAAGTATTATTAGGCAATATGGATTTTCAATAACTTATGTTACTGATGTGTTGAATGACCTCAGTGGTTTCCTGGTGTGGACTAAAGAGCTGGTTTGGGTCTTGCAAGATAGTATCAAAAAAACATTGCTTCATACCAAATCCAGAACCCCACTCTGGAAACCCCAGCTTTCTGGAGATCAGGTTTGAAAACCATTAAGTTCATTTTTTATTTTGTCTTCTGTTTCTCTACACCATCAAAATCTGGATAAGACTAGAAAACATCAACATGCCAAAATGAAAAATATCATTTAAAACAATCTGACACCTCAGTGGTGGGCCCCATGCTATTTTAACACAAGCTGGGACATATATTAGAAAACTCAGAAAAAAATTAGTTCTTGGGATAACTTCTAGTCCAATTTTGCGCTTGCAAGATGAAAGACAGGACTTTTTAAAGGCGTCTAAACAATTCCAGGCTCCAGATTTTAACAGCTTTCAGTGGGCCCAGGCTTTCAGATAGGGATGCCAGCTGTCATCATCAACGTAAAGTAATTCTCTGGTTGTGTAAACCTCTCATCCACCTACTCTCACTTGCCTCCCGTCCTTCTCCTCATTGCAGGATGGTGAGAGTAAAAACACCTGACGGAGCTATGGTGTGCCAGTTGTCTGGGCTGACCTTCCAGTGCAATAAGAGCAATTCTATACTTGCTTTGGGTTATCATATCTCTGCCCATCTCTAGGTCTTTTGGTGGTTTGGAGGTCACCTTTCCTTGATGACACTATTTGTTTTTCTGAGAAAAGGACCCTCCATGCTCCATAGTTCTTTCTTTTCAACCATCAGGGACAAGGAGGCTGGCAGAGTACTTCAAGACCAGTTTGAAATTAAGGAATATAAACAGCAGAAAATCCAGGAAGGCTACTGAATGCCTCTCAAAGAGAAATGATTCCTCTCTTTCTTGTCCACTAAGTCTCAAAGTGGACTGATGAAAAATAATCTGAACCGCATGAAAATCTCTGTAATGTGTGAACTTTCATATGGAAATAGGTTTGTGGCTATTCATTACCTGTTTATATTTGCAAGGTTAAAAAGTTTAATTGATCGTTCAATAAATTATCACTTTACAGATCAGGTTAGGCTCTTAAACAAACCACGAATCACCATGTTAACACACAGATATAAATGAGTCTTTCCCAACAGGATAAACACTGTCCCCCATGTATGGTAGGTGTGGCAATTAGATTATTGATTTTAGGTAAATGTCTTGTTAATTATGCAGGAGGCTTCACTACTCATGTTAATTAACTTACTGCTCCTTAGAATCAATACACTGTGGCCTCAGGAGAAAAAGCTTTCTCCCCTTGGACTTTGGGGGAAAAAAAAAAAAAAGAAAAAAAAGAAAAAGAAAGTTTTGTTCATCTTTCTTCTCTTTAGTCTTGAAATAGCTCCACAACTTCTCAGTTCCACACGCAAAGAAATTTTAAAAACCGGAGCATGAGAAAAGTGTTAAGAGATCACCAGATACAGCCAATGAAAATGAAACTTGGACTTTTCTCAATGAAAGACAAAAGTAACGTTCATCCTGTAAGGACTGAACTCCAAATAGTGCAGAGATTATCAGTAAACCAACCTGAAGAAATTGTCAGTCCAAACCTTCCCATGTTCTTGAGAATCTGACATCTCTCTGTTTCCTTATTCAGTTTTTTTAAACTCTCCTAACATTTTTTTAATGGCTTAATCAGAAACTTGTCTCTCAGGAGCCTCTATCCACTATTTTCTCATCTCAAACTTCCCTCACTTATAATCGCCTTTTTTAAAACTCACATCTTCATTTTCCACTGAAGTTGCCCATTGTCCCTTTCTTCTTTTCTCTGCCTCTAATCTTGTTTAATGGGCAACTGTTAGAATGGTCAACACCCACTTCTATGCCACTGTCCCTGGAGCTGGCTATGCTTTCAAACAAATATGCCTTTAAGCCCATCCTCAAGACTTTACTATCATTCATTTATCTTAAACAGTCATCACAGGCTTAGATCAAATTACAGACCACTCTCAAGAAGGAAAATTCAAATCCATCCAGTGGAGGTCTAATTTCACAAACTTACGTGAGGGAGTTTTCTCCATTGTTGTTGTTGTTTGCTTTTTAATAAGCCACTTTGATTGTATATTGTCTAAGAGAGATCTTAAGTCAGGAAATGCCATGCAGAATTTCCCCCCAAATTTTAATGTTGTTAGAATTTCTGAGCTCAGAGGAAAACAGGTTTTGTCCAGATTAACACTCAGGGTTAGAATGATGACTATAAGCACAATTTTTCGCATGATCACAGCCCAAATCTGTATCAAAGCTCCCTGGAAGCAGGTGGATCTGGAAGTCTGGTCAAAAGGTCAGTCATTTCCTTTTCATCTGCAATAAATGAAATAAACTGAAACCAGTTTCCTCCTTGGCCTTCAGTTGTTTTTATATTTTCTCCCTTTCTTTTGGTGATTTTGCAGTTCAAATCCTGTTTGTGTTGGAGTTTTTTGAGGTTTTGTTCTTTTATTTTTCCAGTGTAGTTTCTGTGTGCTTTCTGGTGAAGAGTAGAAATGAACGATTAGGACCATAACCCTGAAGATACTTCAGCATAACTTTATTCATACTAGGAGGCTCAATGCGGTCAACGGAGCTTTTACATGAACAAAGTTCCTCACATGTCTTAAGTGCTTGCAGGATCAGGACCTTAATCTTGTGTTTTATGCTATTCGTTGACCTTGGTCGTGTACATGTTTATTACTGATATGAAAAAGTACAAGATAGAGTGAGTGACATTCCTGATGCAGAGAGAGGTTTAACAGGGGGAAAGGAAATGTGAGTGGTTTTTTAACTGTTCTAAAAATAACCTAAAGAAAAAATCTCGGTAAAAGTTTGAGACTAGCTTGCATTGATGTTTACATGAAGCCTGTTATACATAATTTTCTGAAGCTGTTTTCAATCATGCAAATGATTTTTTCCTTTGCAATATGCTAATGCAATCTGATTTATTTCAGTTGTAAAAGTTAATTACAATGTGTTTGTGAGTCCCTAAAGATGATGTATTAAATGTTTATAACCAGGATTATTAAAATGTCCTGTCTCGATTACAGTGCTTCTCTTTCAAACACTAGAACTAATTGTAGCCTTAAATCACAACAACCTCACCGTTAAAATTAACACAAGGGCAACATTGCATAATTTTAATTAATTTTAATTTGGCCAAAGCAAATTAATTTTTGTTTTCTAGAAGGACAGCTAAACTCTTTCCCAGCCTGCTTCCGTTAAATATAGAGTTCATAAAGTTCTCTCTTTTTTTCAACATTTGTATCCTTTTAATGATTCCATGGCTGCACATTTACACTTAAAAATGGTCTTTGATTTCTTATGCTCTTTCTATTTTCACTGAAATGACCGTATTCATGTCCGATGTCCTTGTTACTGTGCACCCCCCAAAAAAGAGAATTAAATAATGGTGCAACATCCAGCATTTCACCGATTTTGCATGCCTGTGCATAGCACCAAATCATTCTGCAAAGAAAACAAAAAAGCAACTCAAAGCCCCTTAAAGCTCTGGGAGCCTCAGATTTTGTGTCCTGACCACCCCTAAAAGAGCTCTTGGTGTCTTGTGACAAAAATTGCTTACAAGAAAAAAAAATCTCTAGAGAAATAATTAATTTGCACACTCACATTATCTTTGATTCGGTGTTGCACTAGAGATTTTTTTTCCAGGGAAAATGGGTTTCTTTGTCCAAATGGTATAATTCATCTTGCTTATAAATTCCCTAAGTAAATTCCCTTCATGCTGTGTGACATCAGAGCTGGTTGCTGGGGTACCACAGTGGTATCACAGAGCACATTGCTTTGAGCTGAGTTTGGGATTAAAAACTAGCGAAAACAGAGAGATTAATTTTCTTGTCCTTTTCATTGTGACTGTTTTTATAAACACAACCAAAACTATCAACATCACACCTAGAGGTCATCCTGATGCAGCAATTGAAATCTCCCTTTTTTCCCTTATGAAATACCAAATTCCTCTAATGGTAAGTGTGGGATTTGGCTGTACACGAGTAATTTGTTGCCAGGGAAAGGAAGCAAAGTTTCAGTTCGGGGAGTTTCCAGTGTTTTTTATTTTTTTTTTTTTTTTTTTCCAGAGGGAGCTGTGGTTTGCCTCTCCCACCCACAGAAGCAGCTGTGGGAGCAAGGGCTGGGTGGGGAAGGGCTTCTCTCCTTTATGTGCTGGGAGCTGGAACAAGAACAAGCTCACCGCCTCGCATGAGAGGAAACACTTGTCCCTGTGTAGCACTTAGCAAAGAGCATATGTGCATGTCTTTGATGATGGACAGGAACTGCATTGATATAAGGATGACCACACCGAAGCAAATCGAAAGTAAATCTAGACCAGGATCCTATCTCATACTATGGCAAGAGCAGTTGCTTAGTCAAAACTGCAAAAACTGGTCAAGCATTTCACACCACCCATGCATGCCTCATGATTTCTAAGCATTTAAAATGACTCTTCTGTGAATTTGATCAGTCTTCCTTGGACCCATTAAAACATCCACAACATCCGCTGGTACGAAATCCCTCAGCTCAGATCTGTGTTGATTATCAGAAAATGTTCAGTGTAGTTTATTCCTTTTTGTCCAAATGCCTCAAAGCAATTCTAAAAGGTAGATAAGGTTTATTCTCTAGCTTCTGTGTAGGTAGGAGCCGAGGTAGAATGAGTCTTAGTTCTCTGTCTTCATATAACCCTACCATGCCAAAGGGGTGAGTTTCTCAGTGGTCAGCCTCAAGACTTTCAGCAGTCCATAGGTCTTTATAATGGCTGTATTCCTTTCCCATGCCACACTAGGGGAAAACGACATCTATGTAAGCCCTGTGTTGTGTGTCTTGTGTTGCTTTAGTTTGTCTCTGGATAAAAGAAACAAATTTAAGTGCACACGGATCATCAAACTGAAGCTGATGAGGGCTCAAATTCTCACCCTTGCCTTTCCAGAATGACCTGATAAAGCTGCTGCTTAAAAGACGGAACAAACATGGACTTGGGAGGGGGATCATTTCACCTACATTTACATGCTATTGGCTATCTTTAGCACCCTGCTGATTTCGGAGGAGATCCCTCAAGGCAAGACAGTATCTCCTCAGATTAAGGCAGGGCAGGGACTTGCTGCATGGCAGCTGAAAGGAGCCGTTTGTACAGATTAGGCTGGACAGCACGTCCTGAAGAAAATTATACGAGGTTTGTGAGGGTCTGGTCTGCGTGTTCAAATCCTGTACTCCAACACACTACTGGTGAGCATCACTACAACAGGGAAATCACAGAATCACCTCAACCAGTCTGTGGTTCTGTGATTTTCCTGTGGTGGTAATACTCCCTATTGACTCAGTAGGAAATACCCTTTCAAATAATTTTTCTCCCATACCTTCCTTCAGTAGGTTGCATGGACAGAATGGACCAAAGACCCAGATAACAAAGCAGTTCTCATTTCTTGGATAAAGAACAACCCAGGCATTTCAAGAACAGATTTTCAGCATTGCTGAACAGCTTACAGATATCACAGATAGTGCTCAGCAACTCTTAAAACAAGACTTTGCTGTTTGGAGACTGTTTCAGCCTACGGGCTATCTTTCACAGTGTAGCAGACACAGATTTTTTTGCAAGAAAGGCAAGAATTGGAAGGAAAGTGGTGTCTGAGTTCCCTTCATTCATCATTTATAACTGAGGGTACACAGATAAACATGAAGTCCTTTGCTTATAGTCCAAGCTGGGTGGACATTTTCCAGAGTCCATAAACTTAGTGAACTTTTATATGGATTTATCTAACCAGGTTTGATCCTGAGCATTGTCTTTCTGTGCTGTTTTAACATATCTTACAAAAGCAGTGTCAGACTGTCCTCAGCAATACCGAATGACACTTGGCCCCATCCAAACAGCTTTTCACCTTCTCTTTCAAAGGAGATTCAGCAGCTGAAGGCATTGAGACTGCAGTGAACTTCTGTCACCCGCAGCTTTAATGACTGAAAGCCAGCATCAAAGTAAGAAGCATAAATAGGAATTCTTTAATTATAATGAATGGCACATTAACCTCAGCGTGAATCTATCATGACTTTTGAAAGTGGCACACGTGTGGTGCTGTGCTTGTGCTAATGCCCTGGGCTTTTTAGTTGCTCACTTAGATCTGTGCTTGCTTTCTGGCCAGAATGGCTTCCATCCAGCTAACTTCAATCATGGTGGGACATATCTGTCTCCAGGAATACAGAAGTATCCTAAGAAATACTGATGGCAAAGAAATTTGCCCATTTGCTGACTGTTGTTTTGTTCTGAGGATAAATAAATTTGTTAACTCTCAAGAAATAGCTTTAGGCATTTATCACTAGTGTTAGATCCACATACAAGCGGCCAGATTCTCTCTAAGTCAAAGCTCTGCTGAAGTCCATGAAACCATGCCAGTCACCACTTGCTGAGATCCTGACCAAAACACTGCTAAAACCCACAAATATATTGCTTTCCATGAAACAGAAAACACAAATGTTATGTTATGATGAAAGTGGTTTCATAGAGACTGTTGCTATTAATGAACCTTAGATACAATATAGTTGCTGTTTAAAATACATGGTAGACCAACCAGATCATGGAGAAACCCTCACGAAATGAGTTATGGTGGGACTACGTGAAGGAAAGCTAAGGGTCATATAACTTTTCACACCCCTGTAGAGTGCTGAAAAAGGCAGACAGAAAAAAGCTCCCATTTTACCATCTGGGTTTACACGAAGTTCTGAACAACTTTGGAAAGTCCCATTGTGTTTTCACAAATCAGACATCACAACCATCAGTATGGCCCAAATGTCCTATGGCAAGGACTTTGACTGACACACTGTTTGCTTTTAATGTAATTTGTTGCCCAAATATCTGTAAGTTTCCCTTCAGGTGCTTGAATATTTTGCCCGCAGTACGGCTCGGCCTGAGCTGACTAAGGTTTCTCTCTTCCCATGCATGCACCAGCTGTATGACTTTTATACGCAAATCCCCTTCACATGCCGCTGTGGCAGGCCTGGGATTTAAGTCCGAGTCTTAACCTTCTCTAGAACAATTCGTTTGGACCAGCATTTTGACTTTTTGTTAGGTGGCCAATCCTTTTCTCATTTACAGCATCATTAACATGTAGGGATTGTTTATTCTTCCACAGTCCAGTAACTTTGCCCCGTGCTGCCACATGTTCTCAAGTCAATGATGAGCGGGATGTGTATATGCCAATTTCTTCTCACTCATCCTGACCGTAAGTAAACAAGACTTTAAAAAGCAATTTGTCTCCTTCCTGTTCTTATCTTCAGGATTGTGCTCAGTGAACAGCACTGGAGCTTTATTCAGTGTATCGATGCACCTCACACCTCAATATTTATCATTGCTATTTTAATGATGGGGAGACAAAGGACAGGTAAGCAAATAGGCTAAGTTACAAACTGTTCTAAATTAAGGACAGTGCACAGGTTAGAGGAAAAGACCAAATCTCCCTAAAAAAAAAAAAAAAGTGTGTTTTTTTTCCCTATGCCTGTTTTTGGTTTGTTCTTCTTGGTTATAAATTATTGTATGAATGTTCACTTCCTAATGATGGCCACAGACAGTAAGGGGAAATTCCATACAGGCAGGGGAAGAAAATACAATTAATTTCACTATATTTCCAGCATAAATTAATCAAAGGAAAAGCCTACAGTTCATTATAATCTGTGTTTTCACATTTTCAGCCCCTTGTCAAGTATCTAGGTTACGTGTAGACCAGGATCGAAAGCCCAGATTTTAAAATAACCCCAGAGCTGAAATACAGTAGAGGCACAAAGCTCAGGACCAATCCCACTTACAGTAAATCTACAGAAGCTTTCACTAAAAGTTAACGGTTCCCATGTTTCCCTACGAAGCAAACCTCAGAGTTTTTTTCCCAGCTGCTGTCTGAGTCTGGTGTTACTTCTGGCCAGAAGAGAGATCCAGAAATTGTATGTGCAGGGGTGTCATGACCAGAGAAAATCCTGTTACCTATAGGGAGCTTGAATTGACTTGCACTTCTGGCCTGATTTCTTGAATGAGAAAGATTTCTTAGAAGAATCTGCATTGCCTCTAAAAATAAAACTGCATTCAAAAAAATACAGGTTGCCCTGAACAGAAAAGCCTGAACCACATATTCCCAGATCACTCAGAATTTGATTTCAGATCCTTTTCTTTATTTTCAAAGTCAGGTTTGATGAAAACTAGAGCTGTTCTTCACCCAAACCTTCAAAACCCCAGTCCCAGTTTTGAGCAAATATGCATGAGACTCATCCCTAGCAGATTTCTGTTGGGTTTGCTTTTGATCACAAAATGGTTTCTTTCTCCGCTCAATGGGCAACGAACCTTTCAACATTTACTCCCATGGTGGCAACAGCTTCATTTATCTTCAGCTTTGAAAGCAACTCTATAATTATATCTTGCATTGTTCTCCACAAGCCGCTCGCCAGTTAAGAAAAATATGTAATCAGCCGCCTTCCTTTCTAGGCAAAGGTACGTGTGACCAGTGAGACCTTTCCAAACTAGGACTGTAAAAGAAGTTAGATGTTAGATAAGGACTATTCTCCAAAAGAGAAATATATGCAAAAAGGAGAAGATAGACATCTTGCCAGAGAGTAGCATTTCTAGATAAACACTTCTGGTTATGGATGATTTCAGATCACGTATCTCCTTTCCTGTGTTCCTTTGATTATTACTGCTTGCCACTGACACTAAAATTGGAATTTGTGGCTGACCCCCACTCCCTATTGGCAAATAACCCTGAAAGGGTTATCAAGGCCTTATACCCAGTTTTTTCCTCTTCCCGTGGCTTTAATTGTACTGGTAATCTCATACAGCTTGTGAATTGTGAGAAGAGAGAGGGGGGGTGAAAGATGCAGAAGAAGTTGGGTTGAAAACTATGAAATTATGTCATAAATGCAAATTTTCTCATAGGAAAGTCTCTGTCTCAACTATGCAGGATGGGGAGAGGGGTGGGAAGAAGGAGGGAATTCTTCAGGAAACTCAGAAAGAAATAGACCTTTCCTCCTGTCTCTCACATTTTGCAGAGTAAATGCTTGGCATTAAAGAAGCCATGGGCTCCCTTGTCAGGATGAATCATCCCCTTGGAATCCACGCAGAGCATAGGATGAAGAGGCAGTATATTGCAAAATGCCAAATGCATGTGCTGGAATCACAGCCCACTACTTCCAGCACAGCCCTGCAAACTCATCTCACTCCCATTCCCATTTCTGGTTTGTGTCTTGTCACCTAAAACATAAACAAAACTGAGGAGCCTGGGACGAGAAATGAGCGGGTGGAGAAATGGGATGGACAGAGGATGAGGAGGTTTCCAGCGAGATCCAGATCTTCCTTTGCTGCCCACAAGACTGAGAACATTCCTCTCTCACAGCCTGGTGCGTGGATCCCGTCCACATCCCTCCTGAGTAACAGGAAAACGCTGCTGGAAGGCAGCATCCCAGGATGCTCCTGGGTATTTTTCCCAGCATCACACATTTGGTTTGTATTTTGTTGCTCTGGCTATATTTAAGCAGTCTCAGAGCAAGATGACACTTCAACAACACATGGATAAAGACAACGGCCTCACAATGAGTGCAGCTCATCGCCAAGTAGAAAGATATTAGAAGGAAACACTGTACAAGTATCTTTTAGTATAAAGTAATTTATTTCAATGCCCAGTTACTCTCTAAGTGAGAGAAACTTTTCAGAAGGATCGTGTTCATTTACTCCACAGTATTTCCTTTGAAGTAGAAAATGATGTTAATAACATCAGGGAATTACAGATGAAATAAAATACATGTGAAAAGCTTCTGAAATGTTCCTTCTTAAAATTTTAAACTTGCAGCCCACTGTATTTCCCCATTTTTTGTGTACTTTAATGTGGGATTGCCTTGCTGACAGCAACATATTGAAGGTAACACAGAGGGATAAAGCAGTTCTCCAGTGAGGCCATAGAAAAAGGTCCATTTCCACGGTTCCCACTGTTCTAATAAATACAAATACTTTATTCCCACCATCTCCTCTTTCCCACATGCCTCTGACAGTTGGCAATAATAGAGTTGCTGAACTCATATGGAAAGAAGGAAATGAAATATTAAAATAACAAGACAAAGATAAGATTTGCATTTGTACTTATACCATTGGCTTTTAAGATAGTTTCCCCTATTAATATTAGATTTTGACAGAGGGAGGGGGAGGCCAAGTTTCTCTGCATTTCAAACGCTGACCATTATCCTGCCATCATTAGGAGTGAGTTCCCGAGCTAACTGATTGTTCAGCAGCAACAGCTTAATTCAGATTCGGCAGATACACACAGCCCCACCTCTGTCAAACTCACCAAGCCAGGCCACACAACGTGGAGTTTATGCCAGATTTACACCGGATGTGTCTACACAGACAATATCTGATCTGGCTTAAAGTAAGAGTGGCATGAACAGGCAATATCTGCACTGGCAAAAAAGTTGTGACATCTTTTTTTACCAACTTAATTCAGTGAGGAAAAAATTATGTAAGGGCAGTATTTCATATTACGTAGCTGTACAGCTTTTTACCTGGTACTAGGTACTAAGGGTCCTATTGCTGTGTTTTCTGTATCACTGAAATGCAGCTGTAGCCTTTGTTTACACCCATGTTGTGAATTCTACACCTTCCTTGCATTTGATTCAGCATCACTACAGCCCTTAAATGAGGTTTGGAGCTCATGGAGTTCATACAAGGATTTGTTACATCCAGATAAAACTGTTTCTGAAGACATACCGAAGCAGTTTGAATACCAAAGCATTGAAACTATTGACTGTATTTGGCCCTGCATTTAATGTTCTCACTAATTCTACCAGTCTTCTTGGAAAAAAAAGCTTTCTTGTGTATGCTAGTCTTTGGTTTATAGCCCCTTTAAAACTCCATTGACTTTTTTGCCTGTGAGAGACACTTTCTTCTACATGTTGCTCCAAAATCACATCTCCCTTACTTGACCATATCAAGGGGCTCTGCCACACCACTCTTTTTATGCCTCCACGTCAGGTTTGCACACTATTTTCCAAGCAAACCATGCTTTCCATAGGTCCTTTGGTAAGCTTGCCACGTATAAATTAGAAGGGTCCTTATTCACATCTCAGCTGCAAAAAATATGCAAGACATACACTGAAGGAGTCCAGCCACCGGATGGGAGGACTCAACTAATTGGTAGAGTTGGCTCAAATACTTGGCCACCAGCTGGCTGATACAGCAGCCTCCAGCCCCAGGGAGTCAAATGTTCCACCCAGAATCAAAGCTGGGTCTCTTTAGCGGCAGAGCAGAGCAATAACCTCTGGTACCACATGGTTCAGACCATTTCTTAATTATTATTGTTATTAATTTTGAAATATAAAAATAGTATAAACCCTTTTCCAAAATTTAATTTGCATTTTAAAAAGCAGAAAGAGCAAAGGATGAAACCATATGGTATCAATCATATTTTACAATACTTGTAACTGCAGTTCGGAAACATGTGTTTCCTAACTGCTCATTCAGCAGTATCTGTATAATTTTTTTTAAGCAAAAAACAATCCTCTAAACAAAGCATTTAAACTAACCAGTATTGCATGATATTGTACTTAGCTGAAACGAACCATTTTATTTGGTTGTAAGCTGAATAGAACCAGTGGTTACTGTTGCTCTGTTACTATTCCAGAAGCCTTCTTTCAACTTTAAATTAGATTCAGGAAGAAAGGAAGCAAAACACCATTCCTTCAAGTATCACTGCAATTGCTATTCCTTTAATGGCAAACACTGGTGTATCTTGTTCGTGCTGTTGCCAAAGCACTTTTTATACCAACAGAGGATCTGCCCTAATGGAACAAAGCAATGGCTCATCAAAACAGGTTCCTTGTCTCAGCAGCGGCCTTTCCACTGATGCTTCCAAAAAAAGCACAGGATCTGCCTCATTTATTTAGACAATTGATGCTGAGAAAGAAAGTACTTCATCTTGATCTCCTGGGAAGATTAATTAATATTTGGATCATTCCTTTATCATTAAACATAGCTGAAAAGGAGGGTCATATTGCTGCAAGTGCCTTGGGATGCCCAACATATAAACTTCATGAATTCTACTCATATATTTAATAACCCTTCAGAGATCCATCACACATCAATGCGGAGGAACAACAAGAATTGCTTCCAGTCGCTTATGCCTCAAACCAAATGCAACACTTTTTTTTTTTCCTCAGATCAGATCAGTACCCAATTTCTCAAGAGATGTATGGACCTCCCCCATATCACCATCCTGTCAAATCCCATTTTCTCTGCTGAAAGCCACTGGGTGATTTTTAGCGGATAAATGAGCCACCTTCAAAATTCAACTCTATCACATTTTGTTTGTTTGTCTGTCTCTCTGCTATGTTCTGTGCACCTGCTTACAACAGAGTGATAATATAGTTATTGCCAGAAAAAATGGATGGACATCCCTCTTCCTCTCTCAGTCACACTGACATCTATCCGTTTTGCACTGAAATAACTCCATTGACTTTATTGTACTTGTTCTGACTTGGTATTGGCACAAGCAAGAGAAGAACAAGGTTCTATTTTTACTTTTCATTTCCGATGTGCAGCTGATGTCTGAGACCCTGCAGCATGCCGGCCTTTGCTGAGAAACTTGACAAAAATCCACCCTTCTCTCTGAAGATAAAACAAGGGTTTATCAGCAAGAAATTAGCAAAGCAGTCAACATGCAAGAGGATCCTCATTTAATAAACGCTAACTTTTATTTTCCTAATAGGCATTACAAACAATAACACCCCATCCATGAGACAATTTGATTAAATTGGCTTGGATGGCTTTGGGAGCAGTAATATGATTAAATGTCTAACACAGAACATGTTCTTGGTGGCTGATCGGCAGACTGCCTAGCTTTTACTCCACACACACTGCAATTCTTGGTGATAATGGCATTAACCATTTCCTATTCAAGCCTGATGGAAAATCCAAGTGCCTTTCCATCAGGAAGACCTGAGATACACCCTTGGTTAATGCTGTGGAGTAAAGATCCGGGAATAATTTCCAAATACTCTTCCCATCTCTCCTTTGTATCTTGCATCCAACTCCTTGGTCATTGCTTGACCTGTGAGTGGAAAATGTTTTCCTACCTTCTAATTTGAAACAAAACCACCAAAGTAAGGATCTTGACACAACCCTCTCTCCAACCTGCAACACAGGCCAGGGGCTCCTCTCCCCTTGATGTACACAACACAAACAGAACTATTCGTTCCAGATTTGGAAAGTGACCATGCATCCATGGCCAGACTCAGTAATTATTTTCTTCTTACCTGAAATTTAACCCCTAAAACAGGAGATCTCTATGTCTTGACACAATTTCTAAGTGACTTAAATATGATTCCCTTGAGCAATGAAGTTGTAATATATCTGCTACCTTTTAGAAATGCTTTTAACTGTAAGAAATTATGAAGAAATCCTACTGTAATCAAGCAGCTTATAAGAAACCTGCCCACACACTCAAGCTTAAGCGTGTGTATAGGTGCCTGATGCACTGGAACCAGAGCTTTCTGCAGATCCACTGCAGTCCAGGTGGATTTCAAGGGAATTTGCCAAGAGCCCATTAACACAGCTTCCAAATATTACCTAAAATGAACAGTGTGAACCTCTTGGCATCACGATTTTTACAAGGAGAGCAGTTTATATACCCCATCATGTGCCTAACTTAGATCAGATACCGTAACGAATCCTTTCTCATCTCAGTGACCTATACTAAAGACCAGGATATGCAGAAATAAAACCAATCAAGCCCAAGAGGCAAAATATCTGAACATATTCATGTTGCTCTGTTTCCCCAGTATATACTGTAGGTTGGTTAAAATAAACAGAAAAAAAGCTGAAGTGGATTTGTCTATGTATTTATGCTGTCCACACTGGAATAAAGTATTGCCAGTGCTTCAGAACAGAACATTTCCAGGTGCAGAGCAGCATTCAGTTATCTGATGCTGTTGAATCAGAGCTCAGCACTAAGACAAAAGGAAATAATTATTTTGGCTCCTTTTATCAGACCCCACATCATGCACCTGCACTTGTTCCAAACCCAGGGCAGACTTCACTATTTATTTTCGTATATCTGAGAGATTTTAGTCATGTGCAGAGATATGTTATGATTGCCATTTTATAAGGAGATGCCTCTTCACACAGCACTTGACCATGACAATTAAAGAAGGGAAGATGGGAAGCCTCATGGCCACTTTCATTTAATAGATCAGGAGAGAAGACAGAGCAAAGCCAAGCAGCTTCTGCAAAGGATGCACTACAAGATCACGTCTGGAGTTCAGTACCTACATTTCTAATTCAGGAAAAGCCATCTGTCCTCTTGTCTTCCCTGACCAAGATGATTGTCTAATAGATAACTGGGAAAGTTAAGCTACTTTGGGATTTAAATAATTTACAATGCAGTGGGAGAACAAACCTTTCTGTAATTAATCAAATTCTATAAAATCTGATTATTTAACAGAATCTGAAGTAGCCACGATGATGTAATGATGTATCCTGAGAGAAAATTCTATACATTTTCCCTCTCTTTTCCTCTAAATCAGTAATTATTAACATAATGCTAAATAAGAAAAGATTTAGTCTCCAGTCATGGAGCCTTTGATGTGGCGCACAGCTTTTTTGTTCTAATTCTCTATAGATAAAATAGCCACAGATTACTCCTTTGTACCCTAACAGCTTTCTCACAATGCCTTCCCGCAGCACAACTTCTTGTTCAGTCAGGCTGGCAATATCTGTAGTGACTTACGCTGCTTATTTTTTGTTTTCATGCCTGCAAAGGTTCACACAGCCAGGGGAAGGCTCATTTCTGAAGAGGAATAATGCACTGAGAAGCCTCCTGGATGTTGTTCATGGTCCTTTCCAGGAGAACTAATTGCCAAAACTAATTAAGACTGAAACTGATGGGGTTCTCTCCCACATAGACTTTACAAGATTAAGAACAATACTAGTTAGCTGTAAACACGGTCTCTTGAAAAAACTACAGATTCTCTTTGCCGAAGGCTTAGAGTGGGCGGGGATCAGAGGCTTTTTGATATGTAAGTATACCCAGCAGTAATAAAAGTCTTACACCAGGTTAACTATACAATTTGCTAATAACATTTGCTGACACAATCCATGAAAATCACTCTGGCAGCCTGATTTCTGGCAAGTGTACAAACGTTTTATTGAACACATGCTGCCTATGAAACATGGTCTATGAAAACATGGCCCCCCTATTTGCACACCAGCAGCTGAGTAACATGTGAATAAATACCTGCTCTCAATTCCTCCTCGCTTATAGCAGGCATGAAACCTCCAATTCTTTTGCACACGTTTTGCAGGGAAAAGCAAGAAAAAGTTTCTCAACTAACTCTGGTGTTGGAGAGCAAAATCTCCACACAGTATGGCCTGAATCTTTCCTCACCAGCGAGTGTCAGTGAAGGCAGGCATCCCACGTAAAAGGAATCGTTATTTTCACACTGTTTTGAGTTGAAACATGGTCTGCTTGTGTTCTTCCACTCTAAGCAGAGCTCTACAGAATTCAATGATGCATATTATAAGCCAAAATCTTTCAGGGACACAACTCCATCTAGTCTCCCTGGGAACTGCATGCAAGAATCTCAAGGCAGAGTTTTGCCTTGAGATTGGCCCTGCCTACACAGGAGAAAGTCCCAGGAAATATGTATGACATATAAAATATGTATCCAAGCAACATTTTCAAAGGCAGACACGGAACCACTGCCAGTCACTACCATGGTGCAGTTCAACAGAGACCCAGCACGTACTGGTAAATCAAGCGTGCATGCAGTGGTCCCAAGATACACTGGATTCTACCTCCACCACCGCCATCTCTAAAACATCCTGTGAAATAGGACAGCATGAAACATCGTGTTACTGACCATCGACTCAAGGGGGGCTGTTACAGGTGAAGGAATGGAATGTTTTTCCTGTGTTCGAGCTGAATGGCTGCCACATGTTTAGGGTAGTAATTAAGACTAGCCAATAATACAGTCACTTTTTCTTTCATTATTAGCAAATTTATTTCTATGTTATGATGATGTGTCGGTAACATCTATTTGTTTGTCACATCTCTTGCACCATCCCTCAGAATGTTCCAGAAATGGGGAAATTCTCAAAAAAACTCAGAAATGAGGTGTCAATATAATGGCTGGTGATTTGCAGTTATTTAGAGTTCTTGCATTTTTGTTCATATAGAAAAAAAATTATGATGCAATTCTATTCCAGAAGTAAATTCCATTTGTTTTAATATTTTACTTTAATCTTAACATTTTTATTTTTCTGTTCATATACACTGTCATGGAAGCCCCAGCAGTGATGCTCCCAGCGGGCAGCCCTCACTCACAAGAGACCTTGCTCATCCAGGGCACCCAGAAGAAAAATTGCTTGTCTGGGGGGTGCAAGGGCTCACTCGAGAATAAATCCAGAAGAAAATGGAATAATCACTCATCAAGGAGCAGGTGAGGTCTCTCAGTCCCTGTAAGTGTCCTTAGATTGCGTCCCTCCTCCAAGGGGAGGGCTCCCATCACAGTCCTGCTGCTACAAGAAGGCCTGGTTGAACTTGGCTGTGACCACCACGAGCGAGAGCCAGAAGCTTCTCTGGGTCTGAGCACCTCATTGGCTGAGGACCCTGTCTATTGACTGGAGGTCCCGCTCCTCCTGCTCCCCTCACCCTGGGGAGGTGTCCCTGAGGACAAAAGGTGCTAAAGAGCTGTTAACTGCCCCATTGAAAGCTCCGGATCTCATGGAGGGTGCACAACTGCTACATACACAAGTATACAGCCACAAACATCTCAGAAACAGAAAAAATAAAGGCATCTGGGAGAAAAATAGAGAACGAAGCATTGGTTTCAGCATAATATTCAATTAGAATAGTATGAATTTCAACGTAGCTGTTACTGACAGATCATATCTGGTCAAGTTGATTTATCCGCTTTGCACTTCAATCCAATGACTCACTGATCTGGGAGAAGAATTCACAAAACACATTGTGTAAGCCTGTCTACAAATCTGGGCTGTGTTTTGAGAGAGCCTTGCCTAATATATAACTTCGAGAGGGAATTGTGCAAAACTCATGGTTGATCTGGAAGATTTGATCAAAGCCAAAGACCCTAATTCAAAAAGGTGCCTTACAGATTCATACAAAGCAAAATGTTCTGTGAGTGCTCACCTCATGTCTTCTTTATGTTTCAGGAATTATTTGCTAGGAGGGAGAGATACTTCTGAACAGGATGACTATCTGATTTTGTACAACCATTCTTGCACTGCAATTTACATGTTTGCAAAGTAATAACACTGGGGTGATTTTATGCCAGGGAGGAGCCTTCTACTTTGGGACTATTAGCATCATATTAAATCTTTGGCTTTAGAGAAGAGGCCTGTCAAGTTTAACAATGACAACTGTAAAACTTCTTCTGAGGACATGTGTGATGTTCCAGCAGCATGGCTGGCACTGTTTCCCATCTTCCCTAGAGGTGTTTCTTTATTTTAGTGTGGCTCAGACTCAAATTCATTACTTTTGGACTGGCTGGCCTGTGCCAACCTAGTAGTCGGAGTAAAGAATTTAATATTTTCACAATTGTCTCAGCAGCCAGAGTCCTCCATGTTGACTCAAGAAGGGTGGCTTCTGTTACGCTGCAGATCATTAACTGTATTACTTTGATATGTGCAAAATACACACAGGCAAGCTGGCATGTTGGGGGATATTCATTATTGGCTTCTAATAACAATGTATAGAACATAACAATAAAAAAGTCCTCCAAAACTGAAGAACTAATGCCACAATAAATTAATCTTTCCAGTCATTATGTCCACAAGTGTGAAACGGTCTGAGGGTTGCCAGATTCTTCCTCTACAAGAAATGCTGAATTCTGATAACCATTGAGTGATCCCTCATTTCTTCAATGTGCAAAGCTGTGAAACCCCAAGGGTTATTTTTTTCCCTTTCATTTCTCTGCTGACAAGTGGCATGGGAAGTGTAGAAAGAGTTTCAAAATTTGGCTTTGAGAAAACATATTCCCAATGGGACCTACTTTATACACTGATTTCAATGGAAAACTATTTTCCTGAAGGGTTTTTTTTTTCATCCCCTTTTCCAGCTTGTTTCATGAAACCAAATGTTTTACATAATATTGGAAATCAACCCCCACCCCTTCCTTACTCCCTCCCTCTCTCTGTCTGTCTCTCTGTGGAATAGGCAAATCAATGGAGAAGTGTTCAAGCTTTTGTTAAAATGAAAGAATGGAAAATTAAAGGAGGTTGTTCAGAGTAACAGTCACATAAAAATGTACAGCCTGTGGTTCTTGACTCTCTTTGACTATAGAACTGTTGCTCGTTTCTCTCCAGCTGCCTGTGATAAAGGTACATATGCGGTCTGTATATAATTATATGAGAGTGTGCAGGCAAGCCCCTGCACAGCCAAGGTGATGTGAGGTTTCTCTATACACTCATTATGTTCCTGGACTTTCAGGTTTTTGTAGACAAAATAAGATTTCTTTCATTAAAATGGGATTTATTTGTGGTTCAGTAGCCTGAGGCTATAGAAAAACAGGGCATTTCACCGTTGTATCATTGAACACTGAACTCTTGCCTTTTAATTATACAGGTTTCTGACACCCAACCAGACTTCTCTTTTTTCCTCCTCCGTTTAAGGGAGATGACGCAATTATGACATAGCCAGGCCCCAAATAAGAAATTCCTAAACCAGATGGACACAGTATAAACATTCTGATGCAGAGACACTTGGTTTAGTATTGCAGCAGGACCCAGTTGATTTGAACCACACTTTTCACAGGGCCTTGCTGGCCCCCAAATGAGAAATTATGGATCCAAATAGAGTAATGTAAAGATTCTGTCATACAGGGAAAACCACGTGGAGGCTTCTCCCAGGCAGATGGACCAGTTGAATACTCAGTGATTTCTCTGGTGAGAAATGAAACTAGAACAGATTTTTCTTTTTTCTTTTTTTCTTATTTTTTTTTTTTTCCTTCCTGCTTCGTGTGAATTCTTACCCAGTGGTATCTGAAAGTGAGGTATTTCTGATCCTAAAGTGAAAGAATTATCATGTCCTTAATTATTCAAAGGTAATTCGACCTGATGAGCAGGTCAAATAAAAAAGAAATACAATCCAGCTTCACATAGATCAAGGAAATCTTCATCTGAAAATGAGAAGTGTTAAATTGTCCCAAATCCTATTAAAATTCCATTTGTGTTGCTGGTGTTCAACACCTCTGGAACTCAGGGCATCTGGATCCTTTCACATCTGTGATTCAGGCTTGCCAAAGGTCAAAAAAGCCTGATAGTATAAATCTAACACCCAAGTCTGAAGGTCATGAAGTCAAATTCAGTCCTGAAAAATCAGGAAGGTCATTGGAGTCTGTCTGGTCCAGAGACTGACACCTTCAGTAATCTATTTCACATAGCAGCAAATAAGCAGACCTTACAGTTAAGAAGGGAGGTGTATGAAACTTTGAAGTGAAAATGTAGGAAATGCGTGTGTATATATACATACATATACTTTTTTTTTTTTTTTCTGGTGCAATTTTTGGGGGAGAAATGCAGAAATAAAACAGTCCTCAAATGTTAATACCTCACTACTATTCTGTTTAATAAAAAATGTAATTTCACTGACTTTACATTTGCGATGAAGTTTATAAAATTATACGTAGTAGAACATCAACTCTTTCAGGCACAATTTCACAACAATTTTCACTTTCAAATAGCTCTAGGAAAAATATTAGCTGTTTGACTCTTCTTGTAGGCAGATCTATAGTGTATAGGACCATGCCATCCTCATAGAAAAAAATAATCAGCCATACATTGTTTCAGTGTCCATACATGGTAATATTTTTAACTATGGTATTATATCATGATGGCAAAATTCTCTGGAAGGATGTTAAACAGAATTCAAATCAAGAGATTTCTAATCACCACAGCAAATGATAACTTTGTCCAGTTGAAAGCCAAGACTGAACACCTAGTACCCAGTTGTCAGTCTTTCATCACATGGCACTATTACCACTCATTGACTAGATGAATTAAATTTTTGCGAACAAAAGAAGGCCTTAAATCTCTGGGTCAATACTTCCCATGAGATCAGACAGGCATTTCATAAACCTTATCCCTTTCTCAAAGTAGACCTGCAAACACAATCTCAGGAGGAAAATGATCAATTAAATGGCATAGTCATTATTTGAAAGACTGTAGATAAAACTTTCGGATATTTTCCAAATGATGATAAAGAATTTCCCCAGTAACATAAGGTCTTTAATATCTTGTAGATACCAAACCCAAGCTCTATACAGGCATCCAGTGTCCAGACACTGAAAGATTCAACTATCTCCAAAGTGCAGTATGATAGACCTTCACAAAAGCTTTCCCACCCACATGGCACCTAGTGCGACAAGGCACTAATGATTCATCACAGCGTTTCCTGATGTACGTTATACTGACTTATCCCTATGGTTCACTACAAATCATTAATGTCACCTTCCCAACACAAACAGACACAAAGGAGAAGGAGAATCTGCCAGAGCTACTCTATCTGCATGTATTTTTGTGGGGTGGAAGTGCAACACGAAGTAGATAATGAAACCTGGTCACAGCTCTGCACTGAGTGTGCTTCGGATGGGGCTGACAGCAGACAAAAGGGCTTATGTATTTCCAGGTGAGTTAAAGGTGTTATATGGAGACAATGAAATCTCAGGATATCGGGGTAGAAGGCAAACGGAGCAGCTCTACAGAGTAGGAGTTAAAAAACTATGTTCCTCTCACCATACTCCTTGTCCTTTTTATTTTTTTTCTAGCATTTTCTCCATGTCACTGGAAAATATCAGGAACAGCAATTGAGTTAAAGCTTGGCTGAATTATCCCTTTCATAAGCCCATGTCTTCGTTTTTTTAAAGTAAAGGTTTCCTTTATTAATTTTACCCAGCTAGCATTCACTTAGCATTTGCTTTGAGGGATAATTGACAGGTTGAGGCGACACTCGCCGGAATGAGAGCCATAAATCAGAAATAATTTCCAAAATTGGCTGAGGGGCTGATATGTTGAATAGGCAAATACAGGTAAAAATCTCTCTATTAGGCCTGACGGGAGCGGTAAATGCCAAGCAAGTGCTCCCTAATGCACCAGATTAGATTAATTTTGTGGTTCCTTCTTTGGGTGATTTTGTCTTCAGAATGCTACTGTGCTCTGACAATGGTACCAGACTGCTCTCCTGGAGCAGGGGAATCTTCTATTTTCCTCTTAAAGGAGGAGTAAACAAAATTGCTGAGCTAAAAAATGGTGACCTTTTTAACTCTAGCTTGCCTTTAAAATAATCCCAGCCGTAAAGTTATAAAAACCCAACCAACCAACCAACAAAAACCTCAGGGTCCACTGTATTATCTTCTCAATTGAACGGCAACAGATCCTTATAAAGTAGGTAGACATTTTGGCAGAAAATTATCTTCTGATAGTTCTGTTCACTCAGTACCTTTCTCTCAAGGCATTTCATCAAGAGACATGTAGTTAGTTGTAGATGACTGCTACAAGGAAACTGGTAATTATGATGTTATTTGATGAACAGGGAGCTCTGCTGTGGGTACTATCAAAAACAGTGATCAGACACTAATGACTCCAATACCCACTGTCCATAAAGCCAAGTTTTCAAGCTTCATGCTTTTCACTACCTGGTAGCAAAGGTCAAAATATCAAAATAATCAGATTTATGAAAATTAAAGTGGCTTTGGTAATTTGTTTCAAATCTTTTTAATGACTTTCTGCAAAATAAGAGGTGTGTTTCCTCCAGGCCTTTTGAATGCAGACGCACACATAAAAAAACCACATAGACTGCAAAAATGGCCAAAATTCAGTCCCAGAATAAAACTGTGAAAATTCACAGTTTCTTCCACTGAGCAATTATTTCAGTTTTCACCAACAGGAATGGCGAGATTTTAGCATCAGGTTTTTTTTTTTTTTGTTTGCAACATAAATACTTGTAAAGCAGAAAACTGGTAGCTTTGCAAACTCTAGATGTATTTAAGGATCTTCTGTGAAATATGATGGATGAGGGGGAAGAAAAGAACAGCTCTTGTCATGGGAAGCCAGAAAGACAAAAGTTCCCTGAGTACCCTAAGATTCAAGACTTTGAAAGATATCAAGGTTAGGGACATGATACAAGACGATTGCAGCCGATAGTGATGGCTGAAATGCATAGAGAAATGTGAGCTGGTAATCAGACTGACAGAATGCAGCATTTCCCACTACTCCCAATTTACTTATTCCTTGAAGCAGGTCAACTCCTCCCTTCCTCTGCCTTGGATTTTGCATTTGTGTATAACTGGGTGTACCAGACTTATAGACAAAGTTCAGTGCTGGACTCCATCTAAGCTTGGACCAAAATCTGTCCCCGTAAGACAACCTGTGCTTCTCTTGTATATTTTCAGAAACTGGAAATGAGACTGACTGCTTCCCCAAGACTTTGCATTTACACTCACTGCAAGGGACACAAGGTGTTGTCTAGGGACACCTCTTTCTATTTACTTCAAATCCTGCTGGAGAAACAGACCTCCAAAGGAACAAAGGGGATATGGCTTGTTTCATCTGGCAAAATGCTGCCTGAGAGGGGCTATAGTACATCTATAAATGCATTAGGAAGAAACTGATACAAGCACAAAAAGTTCTGTAACTAAAAAGGCAATGCTGACCCAGTAACAAAAGCCTGTAGACTGACCTTGTGTACCTTTAGGCTGGAAATTAGAAGAAAGTTCTTGGAACAGTTTTCTAATAAGGAAGTAGAGGACCAAACTATTAAATCTGCTAAAACAAACCTGATTAATCCATGAATTTTATTACTATAAGTGAAAGTTGTCCCTAGTAGCTGAGAAGTGGACTTGATCCATATCCCTTGCACAATAACAGGTTTCTGGTGTAGAAGAGAGGGAAAACAACTATCTACTACAAAAGTTTAGTTTATTTACATTAACAAAGTAGAGATAGTAGAGATGATTTAATTGATGACACTTGTTATTCACAACTAGTTTCTTTGGACCTGCAGAAGGCATTTCTGCAGCTCAAATTGAAGCCAAAAGCACAGGGAAAAGAATGGCTAAATCTCTACAAGGCAAGTTGGGGGCAGTGTACTTCAAAAGTCTCATGCTTACTGATTTTAAAAATTATTTTATTTTACATAATATATTTTATTTATTTTTAAAAATCATATCGTATTTTATTTTATATAAACAAGCAAGTGGAAGCAGCTACATTTTTATATTGGATTTCAATCCTCTCCTCTCTATTTAGGCCTGACAACACCTTGAAGATCTCATCACATTAAGAACTGTGACTGAAGTCTACATCAAATCTGGTACTAATAAAACCAGACTAAGACTAGGGTCAGAAGTGACTCACCTAGGAGTACATTTCCTATCACAGGCACCTACGGTTTGATGGGCCACATACATTGCACTTTGCTCACAGCCAGCAAAGTTCTCTAGACTTGAGATCTGACTACCCCCTCCTACCAAAAAATTCTCAGATGTGGGAAAAAACTTGTTGGAAAACTTCTCTGAGGTTCACCCAAGGGAGGTTTTTTCCTCCTTCCTTCTCAAATGAGACCAGTATCTAATAATACAGTAGCCATAACTATTTGAGTTTGGTCTGCTCCAGTCTGAACACCCACCGTGTCTATTTCTAAACCATTTGCCCTTCCCTAATTCTTACAAACCACTTTACAACTCAAGTCTAATCAATAACAACTGTGTGAAACAGCTCTCAGACAGTAAAGAAGTTGGAATTCCCCTTAATAGCCCTTTAAAGGAGTTTTAATTAATTCCATGCGCTTCTGTAGGATTATCAACTTTACAGTATGACTGCATGTGAAAGCTTTAAGACATTTCACTTATGTCTGCAGGATGTTATGTTACAAAAACTGGGTTTCATGGCTTGTCACCGCTCCCCATTAGCTTCTTGATTAATCCTAAAATCCCACTTCTCCTTCCCTTTCTACTTTAAGTAGCTGTCTCTGCAGTTTCTTCTATTGCTCCCTCTTACGACCCTTCTCCTAGAGCTTTATCCAGCTCTGAGTAAAGGAAATAGAAAGATTTCCACAGATGGTAATGGGAGCTTGGCAGGATCATTCTGTTCCTTTTGCTTACTCCTCAAAGAAACCATTTAGCTAAGGCTGTGCAACAAATCCATCACACAGCTCGCGTTAGAAGCCAGCAGTTCTTAGCTCTTACCCAGATGCCTGAATTTCCTACCATTTTTCAGTTTCCAATGGGTATTTCTTTGGTTGCGTCACCTCCAAGTTCTTCTTGATTCCCGTTCTTCTTTACACTCCTTTTGTTCTCTTTAGTCCTTATTTCCATTCCTTTTATTTCCTAACTCAGTTCCTATTTGCAGGATTTCTTAGTTCATGATTTCTTGCACTTTTTCCGCTTGTGCCACTGCTCCTCGCCTCCTTCCAGTTATCAGTACCAATGAGCCACTCATCTCATTTCCATTAATCACGCAAGACTTGTGCTAATTATTGTTCAGCCAAGAAGATCTGAAATAGCATCAGAATATGAAGCACAGCAAGAAAAAGGAAAGGAGAAAAGATTTGTTGTGGTTTTGGGGGTTGTGCTTTTTGTTTGGTTGTTGGTTTGTTTTTTGATTGGGTTGTTCTTTTTGTTTTTTTTGATGGTGACGTTTGGATTTTGGTGCCTGTTTGTGTTTTGGTTTGTTTTTTTTCTCATTATCATATTAACAGCTAGTGACTTTTCTTAATGAGCTTATGGAAGGAAGGTGAGTGATGTTAGTGTAGGGAAGCTTGAGCACAGGGTGTAGTCAGAAGCCAGAGCTCCTGAGCTGTCCAGAGAATGTTTTATCAGGTCACCGAGTCAGATGCACTATAAGGCAATTTCTCTTTCTCAGCATTAACCCTCAACTCCAAGTCCCTGCTGGAAAGGCCTCCCCCTTCACAAACACTCCAGGATAAGATGATAAGAAGATTACAAGTAAAGCCTCTCTTTAGCAATTCCACATCTCCTGTCAGACACAGCAAGTTAAATTACAGTGCAGGCTGCAAATGCATTGATCATCCACTCAGCTCCTACAACCCAGGGGTGAAAAGATCCATGCCGAGGATAAGTGAAGTAATCTCAGGAAAGTTTATTTTAGCTGGGAGGGGTTAAACAAGTTCAATGAGGCAAGGCTTCAGGAGGGCGCTGGAGCCAAGTTCAGCAATATCTTGTTTGTGCAGGTATGGGCTGTAGGTTATACATGCCACAGCTGTTCAGGTCTCCTTGTACCATGTCAGCTGCAATACCTCACCAATGGTCATTCCAATGAAAGCTTCCACACATTTGTCATAACTGGAGACTCATCGTGACAGTAGCTACCTCTTCATTGCAGCAACTTTATTCTGGCAAACCAGAAGAGCACTTTCTATATTCACAAGAGCTCACCTTTTTAAATAGGTGGCAATAGCATTTGTTTCACCTATAAAATCTATACTGCATTTTATGATAGAAGAAATAAACCTCCCTAAGCAGTTTTGACAGAGAAGGTAGGATTGTCCATTTTAAAGATAAGAAAAAAAACTATAAATCATTAGGAGTGCTTATGAATTCTGTTCATGACTGCCTTCTTTATTAAAAAGACCCATTGTAAAATGGAAAGTTCAGAAGACTTGGTGGTGAGCTAAAATGAATTATAATGACATCACTGGGTCATGAACTAGGCCCATTGGCTACTTTCCAGAATAAAATTGACTGGAGAGATCAGATGAGCCCATTTGTACTGAGAGACATCTGGGTGGCAGCCAGAGAACCTGGGTTCAAGCTCCCTATTTACAGAACACGCTTCCCTTTCCCCTTTCATTACCAGGAGTAATCTGGATTTCCCAGGCATAATGTGTGGGATAGTGACGTCACTCGATTCAGATTCCAGGAAGATTTTCCCCAGAAGAGTTCTTCATACTCCTGGCTTGGTGAAGGATCTTGTGAAGAGCACGAGCACATCAACATCCAGCTGACACGTACAGTACATTCTCACTGCTCTGCTGATGGGAAGCATTTTACCTTCAAATAAGCATAATTTGTCAGACTTTTCTGTCATTTTTCCCTCCTCATCCTTTTCACAGATAATAAACAGTGTCTGAAACCCAAGAGAAACTCATTTCTGCTAGGAGGTCATTTGTAAGCCTTTAAGGGCATTTGCTGAAAAAATGAGGGGACAGCATTTTTCCCCTCTCTTTGTCTTAACTTTTTCAGTTGTCTTTCTAAATGCAAAATGACATCTTATTCAAAGCTTTCCAGTGTCATCTTCATCTTTCCTATTCTACCATTTATACTTCTTTGATATTGCTTGAGACTTCAAGGAAGCCTTTACCTAACACTGTAATACCTATTATCTGAAATATTTAGGTTCACATACACTTACCAAAGAGCAATAATGCAGATCAATTGGATGTCAGCAGTCCAATAATGCAGAATAGTATACTTTTGGTGGAAGAAAAGGTGTCTAACCATCTGCCCTTAGCACTGGCACCATCTCAATATTAATATATTTTATGCATGCATGTGATAATGTTTTACCTTCCTTATGGTCCTGCAGGGAAGTTTCTCTTCTCCCTGCTGAGGATTATTACCTATTCAGAGGCGGTTAAGATTATAGATACTTACGAAGACAAGAATAATTGACCATAAAAACCCTTTTATATTCCCACAATTATTTTTGCATTGACTAAAAGTGTCAAGAAAATCTGATTTTATTAGCAGGTCCCTAATTTTGCTTTCGTTTAACTTATAACTAGGTTTCCTTCCCCACCCAAAGTATGTTTTTACTTTGAAGCATTTGGCAATGATGTAAAAGAACAATTTGTCACAATACTCCTCCTGGGAGAACATGGATCAAATATCAAAGTAGGTATGATATATCAGCATGAGAAGTAACAGACTTGAGGAAGGTATCAAGGCTGTGTGTACATGGAGGAGTGTCAGAAGATATCTCTATGAAGGTTCCAGCAGTCATAAACAAGTCCACATAAAACCAATAGTCTGACAGAGATTGAGATGGTGCCAAAAAAAACATTTCATGACAATTTTGGAAGATAGGAACTGAAAATCCAGTGCTGCTTACAAATGTGACATTTGAGACATTCTTCAGTGAAATTTGAGCACTAGAACCCTATGAGGTTATGGAGGAAGACTTATTAATTAAAACAACATAAACAGGGGCTAACCATGAGATATGAGTAGTTAATACTACAGATGAGAAGTGTGACAGCAGAGTGACAGATTCTCAAACACGAGTCTGCTAACTGCGGGTGAATTAACAATATTCTAATATTCCTCTAGCAGATCTTTACTTAAAAAAAAAAAAAAAAACAAAAAACAAAAACAAAAACAAACCAAAACATGCTATGCTTGCATTCAGCTTGGGGAAGGTAAAACTGAAACCCAGGTACCCTGTGTCCTATCCTGGTTCGAGGCAATGTGCTGGCAATTCAGTCAAACGAAAAGAAGACTGGACAGGCCTTGATGCCGCAATTATTATTAACAGCACTTTATCTTTCATGTCATCCTGAATGTTTTCTGAAATCCAGATCTCAAAGGATCAGATTTTTAAAGGTACTCCCAAGTCTCTGAAAAAGTGTAGTTCATCTAGGTGCTTTTGAAACTCCAGTGCAAATGGATTTACAGCACTCTTCCTAAAAATGCCTTCTTTATTGCAGAGATTTGACTGTGGCCCAAAGCTCAGTATATGTGGACTCTCGAAAATTCAGTGATATCCAGATCCAGACTGACCTAACCTTTATGAAGCACTATGGAGGCTCTGAGAGCAATGTGCATAACGATTTCCAAACTCATGGCAGGTCAGAATCACATGACATAGCTCTGGTAGAAACCAAGTGCGGCTTTCTCCTGATCCAGGCTTGAAGTTTCTTCCAAGTACATCTTTCCATCTGATACATGCTAAGTCCACTGTTAAAGCTATTCTACATTTTGTTGCCCTTTTTACCTGAATAAAGAATTTCAGGACTTGAACTGATATTATTGCAGCTAAGTGGAAGCTTTTCAGTAAAATATGTTATTTCAAAGCCCAAGTTATTTGTGGAAATATTGCAGGTTCAACAGAGACTTTATTTACGGGACTTCTAAGAGAAATGTGGCAACTGTCCCTGCCTTGGAATTCAGTTCATTTTCTGCTTCTGCTGTGGTTTTTCTGTGTCATCTGAGCCAAACTCCTTCACTATCTCTACACTTTGTCAGCTCATTCTTTCAGAATATACAGTCCTCAAAGACAAATCATTCACATTTCTTAAGCTTTGGATATTTTATGAGTCATTGCAGAAAACACTTGGAAGTGCAGGGTGCTCCATGGCTGAAAACAGACTTCCAGCTGTGATGCTTGTTCAGTATAACAGGGCAGATACCCTCTGGAGGACACCCTTGATTGTTCCTGAGGCTGAACTTGAAGATTTGCCAATAGTCTGGAAAACCAAGTGAGTCTTGAAGCTAGCCTTGCATAGGTCCTTGAGATAAAGAACAGGTGTAGTCTGGACCTCTGTAAAACAGAGATAAATATCGATTCTCTATTTTCCAACAAATGTTGCTCTCAGATCAGAAAATGCAGCTGCCAAAGCTGCCAAAAAAAAAAAAAAAACCAAACTGCAGAATTCTACCATGTAGGAACATAGTGGGGGTTATTCTTGAAAGTTGCTGTCCTGTAGGATCTTATTTTCCTAAAAGATTTGTAAAGCTAACTTGAAATATTTTCTTCATCAAAAGCATAAAACGTGGCAGAAGGATTCCTTCCTATTAGATTATATCCGTGAATGAAAGTTTAATTTAAACTGTTTAAGGAAACCTGCACATAAATAGGAAGTCAGGCTTTTAAAAAAGGCAGCCATAAATATAAACAAAAACGTGATGCCAAACAGCAATTAGTGGTTTGTTCCTTTTCTGAATGGCAGCCTGCCTTAAATTCATTCATTTCCAGTTCTGACTTGCTACAATGTGTAAAAATACTACTGCAAATCCACTAAATAAGCTTTGTCTTTTCTCTTGAGGTTCTTTGGCTTTTGCTGACTTTCTATGCAAGGCACGAAGGTCTCCACCTCTTTTTAAACTTTGTTTGGAACAGCAATTATTTATAACTGACTTACCTGGAAATGTTTCACAGATACAGACAGAGATTGTGCTCACCAGCGGGAGTGCGAACAAACTGACTGCTGGTGTTTTAAATGCTGTGGCATGCAGAGTCAGTGCAGATCTAGATGGTTCTAATTGCTTGCAGTTGTTGAGTGACTGTCAAAACCATTTATTCTTACCGCTGATGGTAAATTTTCAGGGAAATGTCATTGTAGACAAGAAGGCAGATTTTTCAAAGGCACAAATGGCAGTCAGGCACCTCGCTGCCATTTGCTCCTTTGAAAACCCTGCCCAGCTCCTTAGACAAGTTGCCTGGCAAACAGATGTGCAAGGATAGATTGGACATTTAGGTATCAACACCATCTTTGAACTTCTTGGATGAGGAGTCTGCCAACATTTTTCTTGGCCTTTCCTCTAACACTTAATGTCTTCTAAGATGAAACACTAGCAAGTTCTTTAAGCTCATGTTATTTTAAATACAGGCCAAGACCTTTAACGAATTTGCTTAAGGGTAGCAGAGGAGGAAGAAAGATTTGGTCCTAAGTGTTGTTCAATAGCATGTCTTGGTTTTCTCTGGATGGTAGCCAGGACTGATATTTAAGAGGTGTTTTGCTGATGGACTATCCTGCATCAGTGACAATAACAGAGTAGCACAGTCCCCAGCAGCCTATCCATCTAGCTAAATCTAAGAATAGATTTGTAAAATCAGAAAAAAATCACAGAAGAGCCTGCAAGAATGTAACTTACCATTATCAAAAGAGAAAGGAATATAATCCTCTTCTAGAGTAGTGGTTTTCACACTTTGGGGGCAAACAGAGCTTTGTCAGCACTCCAAATTTGTCATGAACCACCAAGCATAGTTAGTCAAAATTTCAACTGAAAAAAACATCGAAAAGATAATAGAATTCTGACGACAAACATAATAGGACTTTGAAGACCACCTGCATTAATCTCACAGACCACTGGTTGCACTTGGACCAGAATCTGAAACCTGTATTTTTTATGAAATTTCTAAAAATATCTGCACAGCACTGTAAATAAAAACTGTGAAGAATTAGTGAAATACCAGTAAAAATATCCATTGACTGTTTATCTCACAGTGTTTAAATGCCTTAAATTTAAAATGTGTATGTAGTAAGGAAAAGTTTTTCCTATATCTGTTGTCAGTGGAAGCCCAGAATTGGAACTGGGAGCTTATTGCAATATCTAAAAAGAAAAGAAAACAAAGAAACAGAGAAACTACCAACTACAGTTGTGAACTGTTTCCACATTACTAGAGGTGTGATATGGAGATCAGCCTACTAGGAAATTGATTGAGAATGGAAATGAAATTAATTTATTATTTTATTTTATTCACTGTCTATATCGCATTTTGAAGATTAAAAAATTAAGATCTTGCAAGCAAAAATCTGACTGTTATATTTTCTCTACATTTTATTCAGATAGATATAGCACTTTTTTATTCTAGAATACCAACATTTAAATTTTTAATGTTAATTTGATTTTTTATGATAACAGTTGAACTCATCACTGATGAAGTATTGAGATCACAGATAAAAACTCTCCAATTTATTGCAAATCAAAATAACCATCCATGAGGTAAAAAGTTTCAAATACTTCCACTTTAAGAAAATGCCCAAACCAAAATAATGGAGATCTTGATGAAAAAAAAGAGTCAGTCTTAGATCTAGGAAGACATCTAAAAACTAGAAGCAACTTTTAAGTATCAGCAGTGCTCAAGAACCATTTTCTCTAACTTTTTAATCGGGTGCCTTTGATACCTTTGACAATGACATAGGGTTGAGGTCTTAAAGAAGATGCTGACAACATGACATAGTTAGCAAGTGGGATTTAACACACCCTCTGTCCACATCTGGAGACCTTGATGTGGAGTCTGCTCCTGGAAATCTATTGAAATGAGTGACTATGATGAGTATCTGTCTAGGTCTGTGGCACTAAAGATTCAAACTTCTACAGGCTCCAATTAAGCAAAATTCCCAGTGTTATCAATGGGTGCTTCCCACAGCACTTTCCGAGTCCTGAAGATAGGAAACCAAACAAATAAAATTGATGCTGCAGGATAAGGTGTACAAGTCACTGGGAACATTAAAGTATAGAAAGTTTTTTGATGGAACTTTTAAGTTGGCTGTAACTGGAATTGAAAGTCCTGGGCTTTGGAAGAGGTCTTAATTTTCACCAACTCTAAATTTTCTAGTATGATACAGAATTTCAGCATCAAGACAAAAAATGAGGAAAGCTTAACCTACAATTACTCATCTAATAAAGTCCAGAGTCTTACTGAGAGCAGCTGAGATAGCCAAATTTTATCTGGAATAAGCATCTGAACTTCTGGGACAACCTCCAAACCTTTTATGATATGTCTAAAATATACCCTTTTTCAACAGTCTATATACTCTTTGCCAGTCTTCTTCCTCCAAACACAGACACTACACAGCCAACTCTTAATATACATTAAATCCCCCAGCAGACACTCTAATTCAGAAATAAAATGCCCTTGATCTACTGTAGTTTTATCCTCCCAGTTTAGTCTCTCAAATTTTAGAGTTCACCAGTGCTAATATAAAGATCTCATAAGTGTAACAGAGCAATAACTTATGTTCTGATTTCTACACTTTTCTTCAGTTTTCCTTAAGTCTCCTAAGTATCCCCATAAAGAAAAACCTCTTGTGGGGGGAAAAGGACTCACAGTACCCTAAACTGTAGGAACAGGACTACAAGAGACCTTTTGCCTCTGCCTCTTCCCACTTATGTTTTCTTGTGATGCCCAATTCCCTTTCATGTAATTAATCTGACAAGTTTTTGAACAGCTCTCTAACTTTTTCCCTGAGCCTCGGATAGAAAATTTTTATCTTCACTAAGAACAGCATGGAAAACTTTTCCAAGTCAGTTAACAGTTTGTCTCACTGTGGGTTTTTAAAGTCTGAGCACAGATTTACAGCATGTTTTATGTATATTTTTTTAGTCCCAAGGTCCCTTCTCTTCACAGATACATACACAATGTGTCATGTAGAAAATATAAATTGTTGATTGTACAGGCACTTTCCTCCTTTTTAAACCTTTCCAAAGGTCTTTTTGTTAAATACACCCAGACACCGTTTGACAGATGAGGGGCTAATTGCTCTGTGAATTACCTCTATCGATTCCTGTTTCATGTTGAGCCAAACAAACAAAAGATATTAATGCTTTGAAAAAAATGAATGATGACCTTTCTCTGCAAACACAGCTTGCGGCCTCTGATTATTGGTGATTCCAAAGAGCAGCGGTCAATCGCAATAGCTGTAACGCTATGATCACTATAATAAGCTTGCCTGACCTTCTCTGCCATGTTAAGTGGTTTAAATTTATTTGCCCAACAACAGTGGAGCTTTCATTTAAAGTCACAGAACATTCAATTCTATCTAAAGATCCAGGCTATTTTTTTAAAGCTTTACCTTTTTTTTTTTTTAAAGTGCTCCACTTGGAAATAATAATAATGTTAGAGACAAGCATAGCCAAGGAGTTGTTTTAACCTGCGTATAATCGAGAGTCCTTGTTGTGGCTCTAACAGCATGAATTTTTCTTGAGCATTTTGCCTTCCCACTGCTCCACTCACCTTAGAAGTGTAATCTATTTTGCACTCCCCCTTTGACAGAGTTGCAGCTGGGCACTATCTTTGTAGTTATCCCTGCTGGACTAAAAGAAAATCATTATCATTGAATGCAAATGCAGTCCTAAAATCCAGTCCCTGTAAGCAAGATTTCCCAAGAAGTGGCTGACAGCAGAATTTGGCTACAAGCAGAACTCCTGCAAGTCCTTCATCAACGTGCGCTCTCTTTTCCCTCTTCCTAGCTGGGGTTAGTGCGAGAGAAAAAGTAGAAATCAAGGTGAGGCAAAACACAGAAGATGAAGTGCTTATCTTTTTGCTCAGAGCAGTCTGCAAATTTGCTGGAATATTCTTTATCTTGAGATTTCCACCTTCCTCTTTGGTTTCCTATGGATAAGAAATATGTGCAAGACAATCTTTTGTCTTGATGTCTGTATCCATAAAATAGGAATAATAATCCTTAGTCCTCTTTTCAAAGTGGTTTTCTAAGTGTTAGATGCAGCAACCTCAGTAAAATCCTTGGGAATTAAACATTCATTTTGATCACTTTTATAAAGCACTGTAGCCTGTTATCAAATGAAGACTGAAATACAGCAACAGGAAAATATGGTCTAGATTTGTTAGAGACAAAAAACCGTATCAGAAATGATTCCTGGGGGAAAGCAAAGCAGGCAGAAAGCTATTCACCTCTCCCAGCTGCATTTTTAAGTTTCTATTTACCTTCCTCTCTTTGAGGAAGCAAAACCACTACTGCTTGGGAAATTCCCTCTCCTTTCACACATATGAAGTACCAGCTTGGGGTCAGGGCTCAGCCCAACTCCACCACTCACTCACCCACAAGTTCTCCATAACCCTCCTGGTCCCCATCCAGGGATGCTCCTAATGCCCAGAGCTTGTTTGGCTGCTGGTCTTTGAGCACGTGGATCCAACCAGCATCCACTCCACATCCAGCTTGATTGCTAATTCCTCTCTCTCTCTTTCCCCAAAATACGAAGGAATCTGAGGACAAGAAACAGTCAGTCATCAGGGTGACTCTGCTATGAATACAAGACAGGACTAGGAGGCCAAAGGAAACTCAGGTGTGTTGGCAGGGTGGTGGCATCCTCAAAGGCAGATTTAAGTAGCGATGTAGATGTGCTTAGCTTGAGGAAAACTTGGAAGTGCAATAAAGCTAAGTCAAGTGCAGTAGGGTAGTACCTGCGAAAAGAAGTGATGAGTCAGGGAGTCAAACCATGGAAATAATACAGGAAGAAGAAACCTGGGGAAAGTACCCTAAAATTTTCTCTGTGCATATACTGGCACAGAGCATGGCTGTAGAGGATGTTTGTGTCTGTGAAAGAAAATTCTTCCCTAAATGAATTTATTATCAAAATGCCCCTGAGGCTGGAATTTAATTTCAAATAGAGCTTAAGTAATCAGACATCTATGTCTTGGAGCTGTGAAAGTCTGAGACCTGTTGTGCTGCAAGAGACAGCTATATCTTTAATATCAAAAAATAAAGTTCTGAGAAAAGCGTATTTCAGTCTCAACAAAACTCTGATGCCTTTATGTATCCATATCAGAGTTGCACCCAGGGAAGGAACAGTTCTTTTAAACTTTCGTGTGGTAAATAGCATTGAGTCATGAGAATCACGTAAAGGATGAAATCCCAGTGGCCAGCCCAAAGGAAGAATTTGTCCTTTCTCCCCATCCAAGCAGTCACATCCTCATTGCAATTCCTATTGAGCTTGGCCATCATGGAGAAGGGCATTTCTTTCCTTGGGAATTGCACCACTCTGCATCAGTAGATTGCAGTAAATTTCAAAACCTGAACCAGAAGCACTTTTTATGGAAGGGAAAACTGAGACACAGAGCTGGAAAGAGGCACACAAACAAGACAGAAAAGGACAAAACTTGTCCATCTGATCCAAAGAGTTTCAATTTCAGGATTCAAAAGAGGGGTTGTGATAAGGAACTTTCACAAATTCCCCTGCTGCATCTTTTTTTTTGCATTTTAAATACTATATATCAAACAAACAGGTAAGTACTCACAAACCTTGAAATAAAGACGCATCTGGCTAAGTACTGAACAGGTGTTGAAAATATACTCACGCAGTTGTCAGGGTTTTCTGATATACTGATATTCTGGAAACACCGGGGGTTTTTTGTTTGTGTGGGCTTTGTTTGGTGGGTTTTTGTTGTTATTGTTGTTTTTGATGAAGATATCTTCTGCATTTTTGCCTGGATTGTTAAGTCAGAGAAGGTGGGGAAGGAGAGAAGTAGTAGGAAGAAGCATATTTTAAAATGCAGTCTTCCTACAGGGCAAATCTAGATTGATTAAGGATTAAAACTGTGTTCATTTCTTCTCTACTAAAAGCTTTTCTCATTTGCATAAGGGGTTGGTGCTCTCAGACCAGTCTGTTATTTCCAGTGCTGTATCTTCTTACAGCCATTATTTGTTTCTAATAAAAATGCCCAGGAAGCCAAGAACACAGGGGCAAGGATACTCCTTCTTCCAAGAAACTGCTCCAGTGATCTCAAGTCACTTTTACACATTTCCATGCAGTTACTGCAATCCCTTACAAGTTCCTTTCCAGTGCTTTTTCCTCAGGAGTAAACTGGACTTTGAAAACATAGAAGGAACAACAATAAAAATCTCTCATAATTTTTTTTTTAACTAGCTGGAAGTCCTGTGAAGTGTATTTCTCAGCCTAACAAGTAGGTTTTGTGTGAGATTCCCTCAGTCTACCAGCCCATTTCATTTCAAAGAGCGTCTCTGTGTTTGGGTAGAGTACAATATACTTTGGCCTGAGACTGGTTTCTTAGTGAAAGGCTCCACCAGTGCAGCAGGAATTAGGACTTTTTTCTCATAAGAGTAGCTCTTCTGAAATGCCATTTCACACCAGCTGGGGATCTGCTCCTTAAGAACAAAGGAAACAAGTTACAGTGAGTCCCTAAAGACAGATAACTGGCATTTCCTCCCACTTGTGCCTCCACCACGTCAAAAATAGTTGTTCAGGAGACATCACACCCGGATGAGTATTCAAACCCTTCTCAAATTGAGGATGCTGCTCTGCCACGTTCTCTCCAAGAACGCTGATATGCTACATTTCTGGCTACAATAGGCAGGATGTGATAAAATATGGATCTCCAAGTACTTTGGATTTTGTAGGACACCTCCCAGTAGAACATCAGCAGTTGGGATGAAAAGCTCATGAAGTTGCATTCCCACAGCCACATGGGATATAGGACTTTCTCTCTCACTTGAGAACCTTGCATTTCAAATCCTGTCTAGGTAAATTACCTTTCCAGGGCTGGGTATTTCCTTTTTGGAGATTCCTTGGAAGTAACCTTCAGGGAATTAACTAACTTCTTAATGGCTTGGTCAGACAAGAAGGAAGGAAACTTGCACTGGTCCAGTGGGAGGCACCACTTCAGGCAGTCAGCATCCTGCAATTCTTCCAAGTCGGTGAATCATAACAGTTTAACTCTCTTTCAAGGGCAAACTTCTTCCTTTCAGATAGGGCCAAGGTAGTAAAGGCAAGGCCTAAAATAGTTACAGCCAGCATTTGGCTTTGAAAACAATTTCAAAGAGTCACTTCTGACTGCTAGGAAGAAGTCTAGCCTTGATCTAGAAGAACTGGACAAAGAATATCTCTTTGAGTCTAAAATATGGGAAACAAGGACCTCTTCAATGAATAAAAACAATTAATAAGATTTACTTAATATCTCCCTGTAGTGTGCCAAGGAAATGCACAAGGAGCAAAGCTTGCCTTTTCTTGTGGTTGCTGGAGATAAGAAATAGTCTGATACCTGCCTAATTTCATTATTATATTTTATTATATTGGAATTAAAAGCAGCTACAGACCTTGCTACAAATAAAGTTCATGGTAGCACCTTCATCTCTCTGCTATAAACAAGGCCATGGCTCCAGGGGCTGTTGCATGCTTTCTTTACAAAACATTGCTTCACCTCCTCAATCAGTTGGGTTTGCATTTACATTTTGCTGTAGGTTCTATTTCCAGTTCAGAGCTCTGTTTTTCCAGGTTAACTGTAGCCTCCAGACTTTTTGTGAAGCTAATGTCTAGTGGCTAGGCATTCGCAATAAGTTAGGGCATCGTATCCGTCAGGACCTGAGTCTTGTTATAGCAAGTGAAGAAAATAGCTGGGTAAGTACTTCAGTGCTTCTTCAAGCTCCTCAAAAGGAATTTGAATGTGATAGTGGGTCAAACAGATTTCTATGGATAATAACTCATATCTCATGGAGGGAACCTAAAAAAAAGGTCAGATGATAGGAGCTTAGAGTTGTACTCCAGATGCCAGAACTAGAAAAAAGGTGTCCATCTAGTCTGACCTCCTCATAAGATGGAACTTTCAAGTCCATCTCTAGTGTCTCTTGGTATGGTGATAACAAGTAGGAGCCAAGGAAACAATTGGGAAGAATCCTGTGCATAGTCCTTAAACAGATTTTTTGTTTTCTTATCAGAAACACATAAACGTTTCACCTAACGTGGAATCCAGATTAATCTCTTCTTGACTAGTTACATCCTCTGGTAAAGTTCTGTAAAAGCTTTTTCTTCCTTTTCTGGGCTCCAGTAATAGTGATAATTGATTAACTGATTCAAGACAAAAGGTTGGGATGTATTCCTGGCAGGAGTCACTGTGAACCAAAAGCTTTTTGTACAAAAAGATGTTTGAAAATGAATTATGAGAGAATATTAGGAATTAATGTTCTCTTTCCTTAAAAAAAAAAAAAAATAAATAAAAAATTGAGGTTTAAACTCAGATGTTTGAACCAATTTTCTTGAAGATGTCACAGATAGTATCAGTTAATAAAATCAAACAGTTTTTAAGAGTAAATATGCTTCCCTACATTCATACGGTTTGTATAACCTTTTGCAAATTATCCCATAACAGCAGTAAAAATAGAGAGGTTTGCTACAAAACTGAACTGTCCAGTATTCAAACACTGCCCCACTATTTCACAGGAAGCAACAGTAAAAGGCAAGCTATGCATTAAAAGATAATACAAAAATGGTGGACATCAGAAAAATTTTTCTATAGCAATGTTCATATGAAATTGAAATAACTACTCAAGATAAATGGCTAATCTTCATACATATGGCCCATGCAAGAATTCAAATTTATATGAGCAGAAAGAGATTTTTCATTCTTTCTAAATAATTGTTTAAAAAATATTCCAGTCCAAATTGTGAACATCAAGCCTACAAAATGTTATTTTTAAGCATCAAGCTGTTTTCTTTTACTTAGAGAGAAGCCAAGGAATAAATTGCTAAATATAGTTTATATGTTGGAAACAGTGACACAACCTTCATTCTCTTGGTGCTGTAAAATATGTAACTTTAAATATAAATTTTACAGAACAGTATTTTGCTCAACAGAGATTTCATTTCACTGAGTGAATCACATTAATAACACTTAGCTTATATAGTGCTTTTCATCTGTGGATCTCCCAGCACTTTACAAAACGTAAATTCATTACCAATATTTTACAGAGGTGCAATAAAGGGATTTGCTGAAGGTTATACAGTGAGTTAGTAACACAGCTGCTGAAGGAATGAAGTCCCAAAATCTTGTTCCTTGCCTGTTACAAGACAATGACCTGTACATTAGTTTTATTTTTTGGCCTTTTATTCAGTGTATGTCACTGGAAAAACACCCTGAGAATTTATTATGGTGAAGCAAACCAAGTCAGATATCATGCAATATTTTGTGATTCAGCCACCTAATATTTGTTTGCCATGTTTATCGTTGTAATATTTACGCAGACAACTGAGAAAGCCAGATGTGAAACATCTATACACAGAACAGGCCCTCATGAAGGAACTTACACTTGAGCAAGACCAAGAAACAAACAAACAAAAAGAGACAGATCTGACACTGAACATTGGACAAGTGTTCAGATGAGTTCAGAATGCATATTTAATATTTTTTGTGGCTTACCTTGGGAATTAACAACTTACTGGAATGACAAAAGGAGGAAGAAGAGATGGAATGAGAGGATGGAGATAAGAGGATTCTGAATGAAACAACAAAAAAAAATAGAGGAATAGTCCAGAGTGGCACATTCAGCTGTGGTCATGGCTTTCTGCAGGGATGGCTCCTGCACCAGTCTCAACATGGCTTTTCCTCCTGCCTTTGTCACATTGGGACTGTCCCATACCAAAGGGTACGGAGAAAATAGGACATGTAAGAAATGAAGACATGGAAGAAATTAATAAGTAGAAGTGCTTGCAGCCACTATCTCTAACCCAAGCAGTTGTACCTGTGTTTGTCACTCCCTGCTGGCTCCTTGGTGGGCTCGGAGAGGTAACTTGGGAGACTCACGCCACTTCCCAAAAGATAGTTATCTTCCTCGTTAAAATTATATGCACTTGATAGGGATTTAAATGGAGACAGCAAATGGCACCACCTCAAAGTTATTTGTATTCTACAAAGCAACACTGTCTCCAGAATGATTTTCCATCAGAAACTGCAGTCTTCTGTCAAGTATTTGAAAAAAAACCTTTAAAAGTGAATAGGGTATAGTGGCTAACAAAGAATCCATGATCTTGAGCTAGAAAAAAAAAGAATCTGTTCTTCATGTAGTTTTCTAAATTCCTAACTTTAATGGTTAAAGGATGGGATTCTGGCCTATCCAAACTCATTCAGGACAGTCACACCAGAGTTGAGTGGATGTAATCAGGAGCAGGATCTGCTTGAAGAACCATATGTCAGAGTACACTTGTATCAGTTCCCAGAATTTCTGAAAAGAAAAACAAAAGTTTTTTGATCTTTCATTTGCAGCCCTACTTTTAGCACAACAGTAAAATCCTACACATCACACCCTTGACAGATGTGGAATGGTGTGTCTCTACATAAATAGAATTAATTAGATCATTGATTCACAGCAGCTGAAAATCCGGCCCTCTATTCTACAGCACGTCAGTGTTATTACACAAACAATAAGATTTGCTTAACAAAAATATAACTCTGGTCTTTTCAGGTATCACTGATACTTGATTGTTTCGAGTATTGGCTTTCTGACAGTGTTTGGAATGAAGCCATTTTTATTAATTTAGTTATTTTTGCTGATATAAAAGGTCGTCTATCATGTTAATGATGTATCGGTCTGTGGTACCACTGAACAATAATTACAGAATGTTCCTAATAGTAAATCATTTGTCACAATCAGAGCTCACTACAACAACCTTTTGTTGAGCAATAGAATACATTAGGTGAATAGCAATACACCTTTATGCTTACCAATTAAAGGATCCTACACAAGCAGGATTTACATGAACTTTAGAGTGAAGTATCATGAATTATGAACTGCTGCTTACAAAATCTTGATAGGTATAGAACTTGCTGTTAATTTTTAACTTGTCAAATCATTTCTGTTTATCTTTTCAAGTATAATTTGAGTTACAGACATTTCCCAGTCTGTCAAATCAGAAGTGTTTGGAAAATTTCAGAGGATCAGGGACTTTGAAAATAGACACAAATAAATATTTAAAAGACCAGCTAATCTATTCAGAATGCAAATATGTCCTGTCACTCTATTACTGCATTTAGATAGTGATAAAATTTCTTCTTGTTTTATCCATTTGGTAAAAACTGTAAAAAAAAAAAAATAAATAGTTTAGGAAAGAGGTTTCCAAGATCTAATGACAGGTAGTATACAAGCTACTGTCTGGCCAGTTATGGAGAACAATTTGATCACACCCTGATGGAAGGTCGATTTTACTTCCAGCTGCTGAATGTCATTAACAGATAAGAATAAACCAGAAGAGAAGCTTTTAGTACTTTCTTATTCTCATGGAGTTGCCACATGAAGCTATGAGAAAAAGGTAGTTAATGAATTAGTCTGCCTTAAAATGGACACTAAATGATAAATAAATTTGATAATTCCTGGGTTTGAATATTCCCCCCACGTGGTCTTAAGGGTCCAGGTTTTGTTCAGGTTCAGTAGTCGTGTCCTTCTCTTCACCCCGTGATACCCAGCAGAAGAGAAAGGCCATAGCTGTCACTGGTGTTACGCCTATTATGAGCCATTAAATCCTTGGCCACATGAGCCCAGTAATGCTTAGATGGGATAGATTAAGCCAAACCTGAAAATAGTTTTTTCAGAGGTTCAGAGGTTTCATTCTTACAAGTCAGCCTGGATTTGCCGGAGCACCGTGAGATGTCCTCTTCCCTTGCAAGGTCCTTAGATGCTTCAGATCAGGGTCATCTGCTGACGCCATCTCCACGCTGAACTGTTGAGCGTTCAGGAGTGGCACACACAAAAATAAGAGGAAAAAAAACAGCTGAGCTGCCACAACAGTGCCATACTCCACCCATATGCCTCAATTATCTCTCCCAGGCCTCCACAACACCACACACCACATCAGGAGGAGCAGAGGGACTACCAATGAGTAATTAAACCTCTTATTGCTTTGCATGGCTGAGTAGTTTTCATAACAGCACTGCACAAAACTTGAGATTCACAGATTTTTATATAAGCTCCTCAACATTTCTCCTTGCCTCTCTCTCCTTTTTTAATTTCAACCGTTAGAATAAACTTTACTGTGAACTGCTGGGAATAAGAGGATTTGAGCAGGCAAATGCTAAGATGATTGTTCATTAAACCCAATGACTTTGAAACTGCCTCTGTGTCAATTAAAATAAAAACTGTCAAATGCTTTAAAAGAGCAGCTTTGTATAATAGGAACTCTGTCGAGTTTATTGGCAAAGAAAGTGAGCCATTCCAGGAGGTTATGCAGAAGAAAATGATATGTTGTGCTTAGGAACGGTGTCCTGGTCTCTCCTGATTCATCTAAGGTCAGAAAGCTCTATGTAATGTATACATCAACATATATATACACACATGCACTTGCTGGACAGCTGGAGAAAGAAGGGATTTGGCCTTTTACTCTCGTTTTTCCAGTGTTTCTTTTTTTCCCAAGCTAACAATTAGGATTAATTGTCAACTTATAAACCACTGGGTTTTGTTTTGTTTTGTTTCTAACTGGATGCAGATTTAACACTTCGTATAACTTAAAAATGCCATTTTGTTACAGTAGCCAACCAATCCGACAGGGGATCTTCACGCCTGCATGTCAAGTGTCAAACATAAAATAGCTGTAAAATGGGACAATAAAAAGCGTGTTACTGTAGGATTCTGACAGCCCTCGTGCTTGGCAATTAGGGAGCCTTCATAACAATTAACAAAATTGAAATCAGATTGAAGAAGTAAGTGCGGGTGGGTTGGATGGACATAATGGAAATGCCTTCCTTCTGCAAATGCCCTTCTTCTCCGTCTTGTGGCAATACATGCATGAAGTAGCCATTTCTGGAAAAGGAGAAAACAAACACAAAGCGAAGTAACTGGGTCCCTTTGAAAAAAATGACACTGGGTCCTCTTGAGGGCAATGAGGAGAAGGGAAAGGGGAAAAATCTTACAAAAACAAAATTAGAAAATTCAAATCTCTCTCCCCCCATCCCCACACACACCACCCACCCCTCACCGTGTTCTGTCCAGAAGAAAAATCCCTCAGCCGCAATGGTTGTTTTTATTAAATTCTCCTCAATAAAAAGCTCAGGCAGGATTTATTAGGTACTCAGGGCGGACGTTTAGTATTTCGCCAGTTATTAAGTGAAAATCAATAGAAAGCAAAGAAAATGGAAGTCACTGCACTGTTAGCACGCTGTTGTCGCCCAGATATTATGTCGGCTGTCTTGTAGATTCATGACAGACGAAAGCGGCCGGGAGAGAACTCTTTCTGCTTACATTGCAGGAGCCAAAGTGGGGTTATTCATTAGATCAGGCAGCTGGCCAGATGGATTTCCAGTTCAGTTTTACCATTTATCTTAAAAACGCCTGTATCGAGTGAGAAAGAACACTGATATTATGTGATATCGATGGCAGCTTTATGTATCTAAATCAGGATTTATTGTTATTTTGTTCTGAAGACCTTTTTTTCTCAAGAAATACCATTTCACTGGAAGAAAATAATAGCTAAAACCTTGTCAAAGATAACCTTTCATGTTGTTCGTGCACCACTGGCTGTAAAACAAATAGAACCCAGGGTATAAATAGGTTTAACCACATCCTTACAGATCGTTCCCTTTAGGATTTTCTTTCTTTTTTTTTTTTTTTTTTTTTTTTTTTTTTTTTTTTTAATGGGACAAATGTGGGGTTTGGTCATTAGTTGTTTTTCTTGCCAGTAATTTATCTATAAATAACGTCAGCATTTGTTTTAATTACATTAAAAAGCACTAGAAGTTTTATGTCTCTGGAAGGCCAGAGCAGAAGGGTTTTTTTCAGTGGGTGGGTTTGGGGAGGATTTTTTTTTTTTAAGTTTTTTTGCCTTTTGCTTTTTTTAAAGCCTCCTTCTCTGTTACCAAACTTTTCACCCAGATCATCACAACAGAAGCAGCAACAGCTGTTCTACCATAAAAAAATGTGTTTTTAAGAGACAAGACCAGATCTTTGAAAGAGATTAGCTCCTGCTCAGGCACCAAGAGGAAAAGTGCAGCTTTTCAAAAGTTTTCAACATTCAGCAAGTTCCATTTTCTCCAGATCGTAGAGCCCTTTCACAGGATTGATTTATTTTTGCCCTAATCAGGAACAGCGTGCTGCTTGTCCTGAACCTCATCTCCCTCACAAATGTGTGATGGAAACGGCTGCAGTGTGAAATGCTCATACCTGCCGAAAACACCAGGCACTCAATCTTGACCCCATGAAAGTAGACACTAGATTCTTCGGCAGAGAAGCTGTTGATAGTACCAGGTCTAATGAACAGTACAGACACACCATGGCAATCCCAGCATGTCTCACGGCATGTTTTTGCTTGCTAGTTCACAAATAAAGCTCCACACTCACAAACCTAGTACCTCGTGAGTCAAAAATTGAATAAACATGTGTTGCCAATCTTTAAATTGTTTGAAAATTAGTTGTGAGAGGTAGGGATGGGTTTGATGTCCTTGAAGGTATGAACAAGGAAGATGTGGTTTAGTGGAATGTTGTGATTTAATAAAGACCCAATGGGACGCATGAAGCAGCCTGAGACATCAGCCATCTCCATGGCTCAGGACGTCTTTATGCACCAATGCTTTTCAATTCCTTTCCCTCCTCTTAACTGTGCTGCTATTAAATATCTTGACTCCCGAGCGAACAACAAGTTCAACCCATCCAGGTCCAACCTTGACCACAGCAGGGCCATCCAGGTTTTTCCAACTGGGCCCGGCCCCTGCCAGAGTCTCTTTGGGAGGCTGCAAAGTGTTTGTCGTGACTCAAACAACAACTTCAAAACACAACCTTTAGTCAGCTCTCCTTCAAAGGGTGTGAAGACTGTGGAGCACCGGAAAAAATAGAAAAGCCACTTTGAATTGGGCTGATACAAACAAGAGAACTTACAAAGTTGTAAACAACATCACAGCCCTGGCAGGAAGAAGCAGAGTCCATTGCTTTTACAGTTTTTTCCTCTTTTCCTTCTGAAAGTGTCAGCCCGTCATTGATGTGCTGGACAATTTCCCCTAGCTCAGATATTTTTCTAGGATCTTTGAGTTTTTAGATTGCCTTTGAATCCACTGTGCCACGGGAAGAGGAAACCATTGCATCTAGGATGGCGTTACACATGCTTGGTCTTCCCCTACCAATAGCTCAGCTATTGTTATCCTGCAAAATCCTTTGATTTAGCACCAAATCTCAGCCACCCCGACTGCAGATGCTTAGAGAGGTAGCAGCAAAAGCAAGGGCTTTTCCTCAGCCATAAAGTTGGGGGTTTTTTATCTTCTTTTCAGAAAAGACTTTAAACACAGGGTTAGAGAAAGCTTTTAATCACTGTGCATGCTAATTTTTCAGTGTAGTGAGACTTGTTCCTGCTAGAACATCTATCAGAGTCACTTACAGGAAAACTAGGCATGGTGAAACTATCACTAGTGAGGGAAACTGAAACTCTCTGTATTGGCGAACATTCACACTTAAATGATTTTTTAGAGCTTTCACCTAGTGTATTGGAATCTGTTCTTCATACCCACGCGGAGCATTTATAAGATACAGGCCTAGGCGAATGCAAGCAAAGGAAGAACAAGCTTACTTTTTTAGTCACTTTCTGTATATATTTTGTTGCAGACTTTGGTTAAAGTTCCTACTAACATATAGACACAGCAGAAATCTGAACCTGAGACTCCTATATCCCAGGCAAAACCATATCATCCTGTATCCTGGGTGAAAGCTGTACAGCAGTTCTGATGACTTTAGTTTTTATATAGCTACAGATACTGTTTCAATGCAACTCTGGAAAATGTTTCTCTTTGTTTGTATTCATCATCACTCAAAATACATTTCTACCTAGCAAAGTTTCACAGGCAATAAAAACAGTCCAGTGACCTCTCTCTAGACAATGACAAAACAGAGTCAAATTTAAAGGTCTATTTTGCTTAATTTCTTTCGAGGACTTGAATTTGAGTCCCCCATAGAATCCCAGCTGAGTTTAGCAACTAGAAGATATTAGTTGTTAGTTTCTGTGATGGAAACACCTTTCTCTCATTTTGACCAAAGTAATATGTAATAGTCAGCTAACTCCCAAGGTAAGTTTTTAATGCAATTATCCATCTTTTACCAAAACATTTCAACATTTGCAAAATTATAGCTTAGTTTTTGGTTAGTTAGAAAAAATATTCCATAAGTTTTACTTTTTTTGGTATACAGCTCCAGTGACCTTTGGTATCAGCACTGGTAATTCTGTGACTTTGTGTAACAAACTGAGCCAACTTTGTCACAGAAAGATGCTTTGCCCAAATGTGTTTTATCTCTAGTGAGTTTCAATTGTCTTTTCTAAAATCTCTTTTTACAATACCACTTTTACAATGAAGCTAAGCAAAATAGAAAATATTCCCTTTAGTTCAAGGTGGAAAAGTTTTCCTCCCCTAGAAGACTATTACATATGTATTAAAAAAAAAAAAAAAAACACAAGAAAACAAAACAACAACATTTGAGTAGCAAAATAGTCAAAACAGATTTTTTAGTATTTTGCAGCTTGCTGTTCCCTGATGTTGAGCCCTGTTCACATCCATGACATCAGCAACCTCCAGGCCTATCCCTTGTTTCTTCCATCTGATATTGTCTACGCTGCCTCTCCATCTCCTTCCCACATGTGAATGTTTGTGGTTTGTGAGGACAGCCAGACTCATACTGTGTTTTGTGAAGACAGACAGACTTACACTATGAGCTCTACCAGGAGGCCCTCGTCTGTACAGTCTGTACATCAGTCCCAGGGCAGAAACCCAAAATGGACATGAAGTTTTCTCTCCCCCCTCTCCCCACCTTCTCCAAGAGAGTTTACTCTGTATTTTTCTCAGTGTGAACATTAAAAAAAAATACTAACACCTCATTTGATTAGATCAAGGCTTACTTTTCTGTTCTTGAGAATTGTTAATAAAATCACACTCCTTAAAAAAAAAAAAACCACACCACACCAAAAAAACCAACAGGATGGAATGTAAATGCTGCACTAATTTAATTACACTTTGGCGCTAGGAGACACTAATGTAAATATTCTGGTGAGTAGGCCTAAGACACTTGAAGTAATTACTTAAAGGCTTCCTTTCAAAGAATCTCCCCCTTTTTATTAAATGCCTTTTAACATTAGCACTTTCTTCCTGACAAATTAAATGAAATTTCATTACTCTCCCTGACTTAATGGCATGAGGCTGCCTGCTGCAAGTGTGAGTTAACCCTCTCTGGACAGAAGACACAGAGTTTATGTGTTCTGGTTGGCTCTGGGTGTCATCACACCACCTGAGCATCCTCCCAGCTCCCCATCATCATCGTCCTCAAATGCAGCTGCAAGTTCTGCCTTGCACCCCATCTCCCAGAGTATCCCAGTTCATGGATGTTTGCAGCCCAGATCAGCTGCCAGACATGGGAGAGTATCCAGCTCTTCACTTTCCCCAGGTTTAGTGAAGCACAGTTTAAAGCTGGGAGTTAAGTCCATAGGATCTTTAGGAAACATGCCCAGCAAATTAAAATCATTATGAGGCTTCTTGCAGAATTAGTAGAAATCTAGTATCAGATTCATATTTCTATTGATCATTGAACTGGAGAGATTAAGATTCCATCATTTCATGATACTACAAAACTTCTAGAATGTCACAATTCCAGAATCACAGACAGTTTTAACACTGTATTCATGTACTCACAAAGATAATTGAGGGAGAAACAATGTTGCTAATCAATACTTGTGTGAGCAGATTTACTTTTTGATCAAAGTCCACTTGACCAGTCCATTTTGTAACTTCCTCACCTCCACTGCATTGATTTCTCCTTAAATTAAATAAAAGTGGGGTCAGGTTATCTCCTGTTTTATTTACATACCTACACAGCACCCACAAGTCCCACCAGACCAGCTTCCAGGCCAGGGAACTAGTAACAAACTCTCTGCCATGCTGTTTATATACTGTCGCTGCAGCAGTAGGAGCTGAATAAAGCTTTTAAAACACCTGTGAGAGCCAACACTCATCAGCTGGATAAGAGAACAAAGGGGCAGCAAAATAACAGCCACCTGTGTGTGGCAGTTTCCTGAAGAGAATCGCATCCTTTCTGTCTCTTAAAACATGGCTGTCGGAGATGGGCAGAGCCTGGCAGGCCAGGACCCTCTCAGCCCTCCAGAGGGTTTGCTGTTGGGGGCTACAAAGATTGCACCCCTCAGACAGCCTCTGACCCTGCAAGGATGCCAGTGTGGTGGCTGTTATCCATCAGATGTTGCCTCTATTTTCTGTTTCTTCTTCCTCTCCCCTATAATTTTGAGATTACCGAAGGACTGCTTTACAGCCGGCTCCCAGATGTGTTTCACATTCATAGAAACTTAAAATAGTTTGGGTTGGAAGGGACCTTCAAAGCTCATCCCGTCAAACCCCTGCCATGAGCAGGGACATCTTCACCCAGCTCAGGTTGCTCAGAGCCCTGTCCAGCCTGGCTTCGGATGTGTCCAGGAACAGGGCATCCACCACCTCCCTGGGCAACCTAGGCCAGTATTTTACCACTCTCACTGTAAAAAAAAATATTCCTCATGTGTAGTCTGACATTTTCTACAACGTACTTTCCTTTTATTTTGTCCCACCAGGCTATTAGTGAATCAGAATAGGTACAAACAGAAATATGGCCCCTTTGCTGTTGTGTTCAGCTGTTGCCTCCAAATGGAGCTGATGGAGGGTAGATAGCTTTAGTTGAGCATTACCGCCAATTCTGACCAACATCTCTCAGGCAAGGTTCAAGCAAGGCAGCAAACTCTCACAGTTTTACCCCAGCTGAGAATCTGGTCTTACATATAAATAGCAAAAAAAAAAAATCTGCCTTGTCCAAATCAATCCTGTCCTGCTTGTTGAAGCTGCCAGCAAAGGAGGAAATTTATGCTAGTTTTAATAATGGCTTTAAAAAGTTCTTTGATGAAAAATTACCTCTGGGTCTGCCTCTCTGAGCATGCTTCACCCATAGTACATGAGTTACCAGTGCCAATTTCCATCTTATCACAGATGTCCTTTCTCAGAACACAGAGTATTTGGGACTGAAAACAAGGGCCTTGCAAACTCAAGTTCACATGGAACATTTTTTTTGGCAGGGTCCGTAGGTCAGCCTATAAAGAAAGAAAATGTCTCTGTTTTCTTCTGCAGAGTTATCAGATTTTGAAAAGAGAGCATTCTCCTCTTGTGAGGTCCAGGTAAAAGTTCACTCATTCCCTGGCTGCTTGCTTCTGACAAACAAAAATTAAGGACCTGAAAATAACTATTTTATCTGAAAAAATGCTAAATATCCCAAAACAAACATTCAACTGCACCGCTGCCAAATTCCACAAGTAAGAGAGCTTGCAGACTGAGACAGCTCATGTCTCATTGGGGAATAACGGGTAAAGTTTGGCCAGCTGCCCCTTCCAACCCTTCGGGACCCACAATCCAATTGTGGTGTCTTAGCGGATGCGAATTTCAAGGTTACACCTGGGTGTTCAAGGGCAGGGCCAAGTGTAATCGGCACTTAGATCATAGATTAATCTTATTTGCCATCTATTAGGTTTGATTCCTGCTTCCCGCTCTCCCTCCCTAAAGCCAGGATTATTGTGATAGTTTAAGATAATGGATTCTAACGGAAGAAAGGTCACACAGGCATTGAGATTTGGAACCTTAAGATAATATGATTAATCTAAAAGCTTCTTTCTAAAAGGGGAGGGATACTCTCATACGTTTAATTGAGGGGAAAGAGTGAGAGAGAGGGAGGGAGGGATGGAATTAGCAACATGAAAGGAGGAGTGAAGTATCCTACTTTTTGTCAACTGCAATTAATTAACATATTAAGGAAATGCTCATCATTCATTTTCAAGCTGATAAACCAGATTATTTTTTTAATCCCTAAAAGTGATTAGTATTCTATTTTTATTTTTTTATTGAAAACCATTATTTGTTAATAAACATGCATATTGATTTTCGCAGATACATACATGACAAATGTAAACTATCTGGAGCACATGCAGACATACACATAAAAATTCATACGCTGAGGGATGGAAATTGCTGTATAAATGAGATGTTCTAGTACCAGGTGCTTGGGTTTTATGGGTACTGTAAGAAAACTCTACAACAGAGAAATAGATGGTAATAAGTTTATAGTAGTAGCCAAAATGTTCTGGGGACCGTGGAGAGAGACTCACTGTCCCAAAGAACCAGCAACACTATATTGCTGTGTAGTATTACATAATAAAACCTTTCCTTAGTTATTTATACTGCCTGAGATTATCAGATAGAGCAATTTGAGAACAAAGAAATAGTCCCTTTGTTATTTAGGCTGTTTATTTGCTTGGACATTCGGATAACCAAACATTAAAAAAATCAAATAATGTCCTTATTTTCTGTACATGTCATTTTGATACCACAGGAAGGTTTTCAAATGTTTTTTGAAAAGCATCTGTCATATTTCTATTTCATTTTTAAATCACAAAAAGATTTCTCTTAGGATTTATAAACAACTACCACACACCAATAAATATGTTACAGGCCCAAATCAGAATTGTTATTAACAATCATTTAAGTATGATGACCTTGGCCTTGGACTAAAAAAATGAAATGCAAACACTTTTTAACTTACTCCTGGCTTTGAGATCTTTTGGTTCAAATGTCATCCTTTCTTCACTGATCATGGTGACTAGAATTTTTTCCCCAATCAGAAAAAAAATATACGCAGAACACTGATCTCACTCTATAGCACTTTATTCAATCACCTAAAAATCATAGGTTTATGGAAAAGAACACTGGAGTTAGGAATGCTGCAGGGAACCAGAGGGTGTTTTGTACTCCTTGCTTCTGCTGGATGGATTTAGAAATCTTCAGTCATATGTTACTAGAGGCTCAGCAGACCAGCCCCATAACTGAAGTACCCCAACATGCACCCACATGCTCTCAGACACACTTTCCCAGGTATCTAGGCTGCCTGGAGCAGAGTCACAATGCTGCCACTGTCCCCTTTAGCATGCAACACATGGAGCCTCTCATTTTAATCCTCTATCTTTGTGATCAGTTTTGTCCCTTTTCACATTATATCCTCTCAGATCCTACAAGAAAAAAGGGGCAGGAGAAATTCCTTTCTCTCTGACCTTGCAGTCTGACTAAGAACTACTGGCAAGATTATTCGTAGAAACTCAAGAACCAAACCAAGTGTTACTGCTGCCATGGCTGAAGGGTAATGTAATTAGAACTTGAGCTACGACTGCTTAATACAACCTGTAATAATAATATATGTCTATCATCATTCAGAGCTATTCTAAGACTCGGAGCAGTATTAAAAGCCATAGGAAATAATTAGTAGTGAAGGGGAATCATGAGTTGCAGGGTGCTGCATTCACACAAGAACCAGCTGCAGATGGCTTTAAAAATGACCATCTCAAACATATGCCAACCCTGCAAGACCATCTACAGATAAGTTAATATAAGGAAAGATTAAAATCCCAGTAACAGTTTAAGCTATATATTAAGCAATATAATTCTGTGGATAACTGAGGTTAGGACATTAAAGTGAGGGTAGAGTGAGAGAGAATGGAGCACTTAAGATGTAAAACTGGGTATGCACAAGTCGAACGGTTGCTGGAGATTTTGCACTCAGTTTGTGAAAATGTAAGTTTTTTCCAGATTACAGTGTTCTGTAAAGTGTTTTAGGATATCACATAGAACAGAATAGAGAAACAGGCTTTACAGAGAATATAGCAGTGAGAGCTGGTGGGTGGACAGGGCTGCAGCTGTATGTTTGATACACCTTTCCGAGGGGCTGAATAGGAGCAGGTGGACATGCAGTTTGGTCATGACTAGCGATGGACAGACACACAGAGCAGTGGGAACTCCATGTCCTTATGATATATTAATACTTTTCAAGGAGCCATATTAGCACACAGTTAATTGTGCATAAAAAAATTGAGAGCCTGTATGTTGTTCATTACGGTTCTAATTTCCCTTCACAGGAATACCATATTTTTGATGGTATTTTAGCCATGCTGTCATTACATTTCTCCCAGAGACTGCATTCAGAGAATGGATGCTGATCATAGAAAAATAAATACATAGGCCAATCCACATTAAAAAAATAGTTCTCTATGAAGGAGCAAAATGGGAGACACCTACAAGTTCTTCATGGAAGTTTTGTTGCCTACGCCCTGCAGATCGGAGATGCATGTGGAAGAATTGCTTTCCATCTCCTCGCATTCCCACAGATCTGAGATTTTTAAAACTGCCATCACAGAACCATCGCCTGGTTGGTTTCAATCAACTCGGCAAAAAATGTCTTTGCAGAATATTTCCCTGCTCCTCCCTGATTCAGCTGCTGGGCTTGTGTATGTTTTTCACCTTCCTTAGAAGTAGTTGTCAGTTCTCTTGAGCCTCTCCAGAGGAAAAGCCTCTTCCTAATATATGATGTGCTTATTCATCCCAGACGTAGGGCATATCATTCTCAAATGACTGACAAGCGTTCTAAAATGAAGAGAGCTTGAAGTGTGCTCTAATAGTGATGGGAAGCATTTCTAGTCAAACATAAAGCAAATTAATGTGAGCCCCCACTGCACCTTTAATCTGGAAATGTCATAAAGTAATAAGCAGAGTGACCCTGGCAATGTCTAAGGTTGGATTTCAATAGATTTACATCTTAAAGGGCAACTACATATTTTTAAGTAGTAGGGGGCCAAATCCAGAGCTCCTATTCCACCAGTGCAAATCTGGAGGGACTCCACGAATTTTGGGTACAACCGAGATCAGAGGATGATCTTATTTTATAAGCTTTCATTACAGTAATGCTCATCTCTGTATCAGTGGCCAGCTCTCCTATTAAAAAAAAAAAAAAAAAAAAGAATAAATCTAATCCCCTCAATATCTCTCATTAACTTAACAGAAGTGGCAGACTCTGGCCTGCATGTCTCATTTCAAACTAGTTTCATTAGAAGTGTATTTAATTAACGCACTCTTTTGATTAACATTCAGAAGGAAATCTGTTTTGCACAGCTCCAAAATCGGAAGATTCAATAACACAGATAAAAAGCAATAGGCTACAGGTCACATCCCAGTGCAGAAGAAGCAGTTTTCTTCCAGAAATAGAGTATCAATCCAGATGTGAACCTCCTATTACTGTAGTAATACTATATTTTCCAGGTAAAGAAATAATGAATAAATATACAAAATACCCAAATAAATGGCATTTGAGGAGATTCTTAAAATTATCTAATCCCTTTTCTCTATCAGTCTTATTAAGAAACATTTTTCTTCCTTTTTAAGACCTGCTTTAGATGGAGCAGACCAAGAATCCCATTTCTTACTAGATTCAATATTCTATGAGCTAATTAGGAGGCCCAAATGGGTGAATGTTGATGATGGAGAGCAAGTGGTAGTGACTCCTATGAGCTCTGCAGTATCTGACAGCGCATTCTGAAGGAGAAATGTGCACCAGGTGGGAGGAAGGCTATGTCCATTGGGGCAGCTATCTTCACAGCATTTGTTATCCTAATTTATATTTTCTTCATGGCCTGTGCCAGGGTCAGCCCACACCAGCTGGTGTAGAAGCCTGAGGTCCTCTCTTCAGGTCTTCTCCTGCTCTTGTCATGTTCCTGCTGCACATTATATGGAGCCATCCCTGCTTATAGGACATGACTTTGGAGAAAAATCTCTTTTAGCCAAAACTGGCATCCCTCTCTGAGGCAATGCATTTTTTTTTAATCCTTATGGGAACCCAAGGTGAATTAATATGAAAGCACTTGTGGCTCAGGTGACCAAATATGAGGAACAAAACAGGGAGCAAAGCAAAACCACAGCTTTGCCATACAGTTCCATCTCCTGCAAAAACAGAGGTCTGCTTTAAGAAGCCACACATGCTCAGGGGATGGAAACTCAGGAAGCATTAAAAAGTTAATACAATTCAACAATTTACACCAAGATTTTATGTTAAAGACATCTATTTATTTCTATGCTAGGAAAAAAAAAAGCATTTTTGCATTAATCCCCTACTCTACCTGCCATTTTCTCTAAAACACAGAAAATTATCAAGAAAAGATTGAAAGAGGGGGAAAAAGGCATCACGTAGCAGGTATATAATTGTATTTGTGTGCTTTCACTCAGTACAGGATTACGTTTCGTTTTAAATCATTCCAGAGGTTGGAAAAGAAAAGGAAATTTAAAAAGAAAGGAAAAGAAAAAGCATTGGGATAATAGGCTTTTCCCTAGGGCTTCCAAATAAAGACAATTTTACTATATTCAAGTAGGCACATCAACTGGGTATAGCTCTGCTTCTTGAAATTCCAGTCACTGGTCCCACTTCACTGATGAAATGGAAAGACGAAGGTGTGCAAAAGCATGAACCATCCAACAGTTAGAGCAGGGGAAGGAAAGACAAACCCTTTGGAGCATCAGCCACAGGCTGGCGATGTAGCCCTGAGGCTGTCGCAGGGCACCCGCTGCTCAGAAGTGTCGCGGATAACTCCGATTTAAATCAATGGGATCAGCAAGAACCCTGCATCTCCAGAGTGGTGGGGGAAGTCAGGTTCTGAAATGTTATGGTTTCCCCCAATGTAAAATGGGGTTAATCAGACATGTCTAACTCACAGGGGTGTTGTGAAGATTGATCAGTTAATGTTTGTACAGAGCTTTGGAAATGTAAAGTGCTGTATAAATGCTAAGGACTATTATGTTCCACTCTTTCTCTGCAGCTGAACCCTTTGGGGAAAAGGAAGAAAAATCTATTAAAAAGTGCTACTTGCATTTTATATCTCTGCTTCTTTTTCTCTTCCTTGATGCTTTTAGTAACTTGGGAGGGGGGGAAACCTCCAAGAAGGGTTTGTGGGCTCATGTCAGTGTCAGTGTCCCTCACCAGTAGCCAACCTCATTTTCATTCATACATATTTAAGGTGAGATATGACATCCTTTAAAATACATATATATCCTTGTAATTAGTGCTTGAGTTCAAACCACAGCTTCTAGTGCAGGATTTGTCCCTAATCCATGCTTGATTAGAGCATGGTGACATTGGCTGCAGGGCTCATGGACTGTATCCTCTGCTTGGGCTTTGGCTTCTCTCAGGAACTGGCTACTGGACAATTAGCATAGTATGTTGTGTAATCCATTCCTAACTGAAGGTTAAGTAATATGTTTTTAGCCCTGTGAGAAGAAGTGTCTAGCTCATGCTGTCTTTGAAACCCAAGTGTAGGTTTTATGGGCAGAAGACGGGAAGATACCCTTAAATTTTAAGGTGTGGAAAGAAATACAGTGCACAAAGAGAATTCATTCCATCAAGCCCAAAGTATCTGTAGAGTTATTGGGCTGGATACTTTCTGTCCTCTCAGGCAAGATAATAAAGCTGTAGCTGAAGGAAGCTTGTCTGAGAGCTAAATCTCCTGCCTGCCATGTTAAACCTTTTAACCACAAAAACATACAGTGGCCTCAGGTGTGCGTGAATGGTGCAATCACTCTGGGCACTCCCAACAAGAGGGATGGTTCCTTCATAGAGATCATTCCCCTCAAACCTTCAGCATCTCCCTCACCCTCATGTACAGTGGATATCATCCTGCACACCACACATACACAGAACCCCTCGTCCTCTTCCAGCCATCCCTGACACTTTGGATTAAACCATTAATACACCGAAATTGGTGGTAAGATTCCTGTTGGTCACCAGCCACAGCAATCCCTTTAGACACAAAGCTGATTATGATCATAGCTGGAATCAATGGCAGTTGGCACTCAAACACACACCAGCCCGGTGTAACTCAGAACAAGCAAGCTGTGCCTTCTGAAAAGACATGGAAGAGTAAAGCAAGATCCAGGATAAATATTTGCAAATCAGAAAAGTATCAGAGTGGGGAATTAAACTCTCGTTTGCAACAGTAATTGAATTAGGGGATTTATGAGAATAAATACATTAAAAGAAACACAAAACTACAACACAAATAGTTTCAATAACACACTTTGACCAATACTGATGTTTCTGCAACAAGGTTTTAATAAAGGAATGGACCTTTTTCTTTTTTTTTTTTTTTAAGCAATACCCCCTCTCAACTAAAATCCTCTGCAAGTAAGAGCTTTATTATCTCCAATTTCTTGTCAGCCACTGGAGGAAAGGTCACTTAATAAAGTGCATTTATTCCTCATTGCAGGAAAACAATATGTCATCTCTGTGTTCATTATTTACCAAATTGTCTTCATTTTTTCCTTCACCTGCTGGGCTTTGGGCTATAAAAATAAATAATATTATAAAACTAAGCCAGGTATTTTCAGAAAGGATCAGAATTTGTCAAACAAACTCGGTTCACAGAGAATGAAGGAGAGTGAAAATCAGAGTGGTGGTGCTAAATGATTCATCCTCACGAAAAGACATGCAGTAAGAAATGGAGACTGGGAGAGGGCTGAGTTTAAATAAGCCGAGAAAGAGTCATAAACTGTGAGTGTAATCACTGCTAATAGCTAAAAACGCATGAAAGCTAAAAGCTGAAAAAAGAGTTCAAAAATAAAAGAAAAAAAAACAAACAAATCAGTCATTGCATCGTTTCAGGATTTTCTGATCCTGTGATAACACCTGACAAAAGCAAAATTCAGATGTGAATTTTCTTGTTCAGAACTAGAGCCTAAATTATCAGTTAACATAATGAATCCCTGCAGATAATAAATATTAAAATATCCAATCTGATTACAGTCTTCAGGATCTTCAAAGACATTGCCTAAGAGCACAAATACTCAACAGGTTTTAGGATGTAGGTGTCCAAGTTACTTCTTAAAAAATCTCACACATTGGAGATTCATACATTAAAATGTTCTCATTCTTTTAATAGCATTGTCCTCCCCTAGCCTCTCACTTTCACCTGTGTACAGTTCCAGTCTTGAGGGGAATAAAATGACTCAAAGTAAAGCTAGAAGGAGATTAAAAATTACATATCTCAACACTATTTTTTTCAGCAACCATTTGAATTTTTATCCCTGGCATTTTTAAACCAGCTCTAGACAGAACTAATAGGATATGTGTCTACCGCATCTGCGACTTTTTAATTTGTGTGTGTTGCATCCTACTTCCCTGCTCTCCGTCTGTTTGTTGTCTTTTTAAGCTACAATGGTGCAGTGAGCCTTATCCAGGCGGACGCTGAGAGGATGGAGTCTGTTTGCCTGTATCCCCTTTCCAAATCAGAAAAGAGATAAGTCTGTCCATCCTTCTCACCATACCAAACTTCATGGGACTAATATCTAGGACTGGGGGGAGATTTCATAACAAGACATTATTTAAGATGCACCAGCATCCCTGTGTCACAGATATAAGTGCAATAAAATCATCCTATCTGGAGTCACCATGAATTTCTGTCTTGAGTTTAAACACTTTGATTTTAAACTCCATTCATGCACACAGAGCATGCACCTCCATGCTATGCAGTGCAGGTGGAAGTTAGGGGTACACCTAAAAAATAAAACTAAATCTTTAGGGGGTTAATATGCCAGCTTGCATAACTTCTTTGGTTGTAGTTTATTAAATCCAGTCAGCAGACTGTCTGATTGCTAATAGGATTTCTAGTGTAATATCTCCTTGTAAACAAAATACTGCACTTATCTGCTGGTCATCTAAGTTGTGTTCATATGCGCATGCATGTGCATGCATGGCCTTTTGAGTCTCCTTTCTGCATTTATCAAGCATCAGGAAATAATCCACTCATGGTGCAGCCTGTGTAAATGTAAAATGTGAAAACTCCTTAAAGCAGCCTGTATGATGCAAAGCAACTCCCTATAAAAAGCAGGTCCTTGGTAGAAGATGTATTAAGTTCTTTAGAAAGCATATAAAGATATTTAGCCTTTGATTCACATAAGGAGCAGAGTTGTCTTTCTTTTTGCTCCATTTTTTTTTCCCTGCATCCCACAAGTACACACAACTTTGTTTCACCCTTTGTGCTTCGTGCCCTGTGCCCCTATAACCTCACACTGGCCAGTATCCCTCTGAGGTGTGCTCCTGCAGTCAGCCCCAAGCAGTCAGGTTTATCAAATATTTTTATTATCGAAACAACTCATCATTATGATCATCACTTCTGACCATCACAGTGCTTGCTGGGCACCCTGCATTAAGTTGTAGTGTGCAGGATTTCTTTAAGCTGCCATGGAAACTAGTGATAATGTTTTGTTGTAATAAAGAGGTAGAAGACAATCAGATTGCTTACTTTTTCCTATTTACTTTTCCCTCACTTCACCAAGCATCTATATGAGCATGTTTTCTGTACTTGGACTCTCTACTTTCAGTAGGACAAATTACCTGCATAGGTTGGTCTGATTAAGATATTTTATATTATCAGGTAATAATCTTTAATATGTCACTGCCATCTTAAGTTTATGTATATAAAGTAGAAACCAATAGCATGAAAAGTCTCTGTCTCAAGCTTCCTGTGAGACCTACCACATATAAAATAATTATAAAAATTGAAAACTCATGTGATGTTATCAATGTGGGGTAGTGCTGTCACCTGACCTGTCACCCAACCCTCGTGGGTAACTTCGTGCAGCTTCGAACTCCCCTTGTCCAAAAAGAGACATTTCATAAGTTTGCTGGCAACCACAGAGACCATGCTGGCATTGCTTTTTCTTGCTCACAGGTAGTCACTGCAGCAACCCTGCGTTGTATGGATGCGCAAGGGACCCAAATTTTGACACCTGAACAGAAGCATAGACTCAATAGGTCAAACTCAAATATCTGGCACATCTAGTTGCCAATTCATACTGCTTGAGATAGCTGTTATACAGACAGGCAGTAGTAGTTTCCAATCTTAGCCTAGAAATCCACAGACGTTATTTTTTTTAAATTAAAAGCAAATAAGACTCCTAAATTGCAAGCCTCACTTATCAAATGGCTAATGTTATCTCATTCTGCAGTTTTAGCCAGCTCTCCCCAGTGGTCTGCCAAATAAATACCATTCTTTGTTTCATCCAGATTGATCTTCAAATCAGTCTGCCCTCCACCCAGCTTCTATCTTCTGAAGACACTAAATGTATCATTCCAGCACATTAGTGTAATTGCCTATAATAGAGATGTGCAGTTAGAGGTAATTTACATGCACATATGCCTAACAGTGCCCTCATATACTCATTGAGCATAAGGGATGGCAGGTAGAACCTTGTGAATGAGTTAGATGAACAGTTTCTCATTATTATTATTATTATTATTATTATTATTATCTATATTTATTTAAAATAAAGGAACAAAAGGACGAAAGTGACACCACCAGCATCTCTATGTACTTCTACAAGGTGCCACATTTACAAAACAGCTCTCACTAATAGCCAAAGCTTTGATGACAGATCAGCATAGTTGCATATATTTAGTTCACATCTAGAAGAGTGTAAGTGCACAATCCCACCAGTACAGACCCATGTCCTTCATGAAAGTCCAAAACTGTTGGAGTATCAGACTTCAATAATCACTAGACCTGATTGTTGTATACTTGCTCCACAATCTGTTATCCAGACACACAAGATACAATACAATAAATAACTTCACATCATTTTCTGCACCAACATTTTAATAAAATCCTTACCAATATTGCCCTTGAGGTCCCAAACCTGCCATGGTTTGAAACTAAAGAAAATGGTTTGAGAATTCTTATTTTTATGGAAAATAGAAAAAGAAAAATAAAAACCCCTCTTCCACCAATTTCCAATGCGGTTTTATTCCTATTTTTCCAAGAAATTGCTAGAGATGTTGTTTCCCCTAATAGAAATAGCCTTTGCAAAAGCTTGAAAAGTGTGCTCTCTTGAAAACAGGAATACAGACCCATTCTTACATGTGTTTATGTGAGCCATGTATTCTCATGCAAGCAAAGATTTTGATCCTGAAAGGTTTGTCAGGGGTTGTTTGTGGGGTATGTTGTTTGTTTGTTTGTTTGATTGTTTGTTTTGAAACAAGTAGAAGCTGGACTTCAAAAAAAGCATTTCAGGATTCAAGTTTTATGCTTAGTTAAGAAGTATACTATGTCTTAGGATCCTTTACCACTTTCATATTTTCCATGTGCAGGGTAATTTCTCTTCTCACTTTGCTGTGCAATTTTCTGTGGCACACATTAACTCAGCTTCAGCATACACATGAAAACATGGTCTTTTGAGAACAAGAAAAGGTTACTTAATCATAAGTTAAAATGTCTGAATCTGACTTTAAACTTGACCATACTTTACTTTCCATTCCATACAGAGGATTCACTCAGTTGAGTCATGAAGCTGAAAATAAACCAAACCTAACATTTAAATTATGATTTTGTGTAGCTGAGATGTCTCTTTCATACCTTATTGAGTAATTTGCAATGTAAAACTGCTGCCATAGAAGATCCTCATTCAGTGATTTTTATACAGATCTTGCTATTTAGGGAGAAGAAGAAACCAAAACTTGTTCTAGAGGAGGTGTAAATCAGACTATATCTGCTGAGAACCAAGTCTGGAGTGTCATATGCTTCTCTAGTCGAGCTTCTGGAAGTATAGTGTTTTCTTGAATGTCCAAAATGATTTTAAAACTTCTCTTACATCTAATTTTCAAACCACCTTCCCACCAACAGGACTTCTGTAGCTGGAACTCCTCTCTCTCATGCTGTAGCAAATCCCATATGCAGGGCTGCATTAGTGGGGAGAAAATCTTTGTAAACCATTCTTTAGAGAATTTCATCCAATCTATAATTCTGCAGGGAGCTGGATTTGTGTTCCCCTCGCCATCAACGGCACAGGAACATGTGCCACGTGAAGGGAACTACCAAGGACTTCACACTCCCTTACTTGCAATTTTTTCCAAGAATCTCATTTTTTACGTTCTCCATAGTGATGAAACTCAGTGAGAGGCTTCAGTCTCAGCATTGATGACTTTGGTGCCCACACGCTTGCATCCTAAACTTATTTCTTCACCCTGTTCCTACAGGGGACTCTCTGTGGAAGATACACTTTGGGTGGGAGACCCATGGCAGGAAGGGAGCTCCTGACTTGTCATCACAGGGAGACACAGATTCATGTACCAATCTAGAAATGCATTGCAGAACAATTTTTCATGACACAGGTTCCTTTTCATAAACTGAAATGCTTATGTAAGTAATCATTGACTTTTAATCTGTATTAGTGGTATAAATGGATTGGATAGAGGCAGGCAAATTTACACATGCTTAAATAAGAAGCTTCCTCAGGGACTTCCTTCTTTGTTCTCCAGCATCAGGTACATTTTCTTTCTCTTTCTCTTGTAACTTTATCTTTATTGATTTTATAATAAACCACATGTTTCAATGATCAGCAGTTTTTCAGATACAATGATAATACTTTGCTCTTTTAGAATAATATTTTGCACTCCTGGCTTCTTCCATCCAAGTATCTCAAGTACTTTGCAAGATACACTTACTTAATGCAGATCAATTACAGGCAGCACCTCTTTTAATAACTCTGCTTTTCCTTCAAGGGAATTGCATTTGGCAAACCTGAATCATGGCTCAGTGTTAACATAAACACAAAAATAATCCAATGCAAACACAAATGACTTCGGCCATTTACAAAAGGCAGCATGGCACGTGGTATTAACCACTAATGCCAGCTTCTTTAGATTACTTTTCTTTTGGATTCCCCAGAAAGGAAAGTGTGCTCTGATTTTCCTCTCGTTATTTGTTGGGGTGGAGAAGTTGTCACTAGGAAGCCTGACACTATTTCCACCTCTTCTCATGTCAGCTGTCGTCGAGTCCCTGGCAGACTACGTGGCTGAAGGAGGATACCTCGGTCTCTTCTTTCCTACACTTGGGGCTTCTAGATTAGGGAAAACTACCACTGTTCTGCACATTATAAAACTTTTAGCAAGAGGCTAATGAAATGCAATGCTTTCTACAAGACCAGCACTAGCCTTCCTATCAAATCATCTGAAATATTTATTTGCCCTCTTGAATAATTGATAAGGGCATCAGCTCTCCCGGTCAATTGATTTATTAAGGGACTGTTTGGAATTAAACAGCTTAAAGATATTAGATTTAGCAGCGACCTTGCTTGTTAGCATATTCATTTACCTACGGGAGCTCCCATTAGATATTGTTAATACATGACGTTCCCAGTCACGGCCTGGATCTCCTCAAATTGCATTAACACTGGGCTGTTTAGCCACAGAATAACAGGTTTGATTGAGTGCTTGGGCTTGGTGTAATTAGATTTTCCTAGAAAAGGGAAGACTATTTTAATGCTGTGTGTGTTAAACTAGATATGTCATCAGCATTACTGTAATTGGCAAACAGGAGCTTTGGAAACCTGGCTGTGTGTGAACGTTTTGTGTTTATGACTTGTCCTGCCATTGTCATAGATGGCATATAACAGCCATGCTTACCTACATATGCATGACACTGATAGAAAGTAGCAGGCCTCTTTAATAAGCATCCCTTTTGAAATCAGTGGAATACCCTATACTGAATAATGGGATCAATTTATTGTTAGTTAAAACTGCCAATTATTTCTCTCACTGAAAAGGTCATGAGACTGGTTAATCAATGATGAGAACGTAGCATGTGTTTGTGTGTGTGCTCATTCTATGGATTTCTGTTAGATATATACGATGATAACCTCCTCACAAGGTGTGACTCTGACTCACCAATTCTGCCTAAACTTACTGGAGAAGACCTTTATGCCCCTCTCACTGTGGTTTTACACCATTTCCACTAAGGCACAATCCTGCCCGTTTCAGTTATTCCAGCATGAAATGAAGCAACATAGCAGTGAATTGGGCCCTTCATTTTTAATTACATGCACCTTGATATAGTTAAAGGTGCATACAGGTAATCAAATGCTTGCTATCCATGTCTAACTGCAGGCTTCCTTGGGGTCAAATTATGCCTTTGAATGCATGTGCATGAAATTGCCATTAGCTTCAAAGAACTCTGTCTGTCCAAACTCTGTTATAAGTGTACCTGCGATTCTGGGATGTGTGCTGGACCTCACATTAGCAGGGACACATGGAAGCACTGGGCAGAGCCCAGGGAAAAGCAAAAGAGATCATAGGGTGTGGGGCAGTTGGCATAATAAACGTTCATTGTGACTTTAAAAGGCAAAAGCAGAGAAGCTTGGCTGGAAAATGGACTCAAATAGTCTGAAAAGCTCAGAGAGTACCCGGCATGGTCAATGGCAGCATTGTCTCCATCACCAGTTTGATTATAAAGATTTAGGATGGCTCATGAAAACACAGTTGTTCACAGTCAATTCAAGGAGCTAACAACGAGCCTGTGTTTCAACAAGTTTGGAAACTACTAATGCAATTACGAAGTGCAGGAAATGCATTTATTTATATGAGCACACATACACACATATATTAAGACAGCGTGTTGGGTAGAAATGGAACTGAAGTTATTACAGGAGAGAACAGGCGTGAGGTAAGAAATACACTGTGGCCAGGAGCATGGATGTAAAGCAGTTTCTCAACATGGGAACTTTTATCACTAAACAGAAAAAAATCAACAAAAGGAAAAAAAAGAGGAAAAAAAAAGTCATTGGGTTGATTTGTTTGTTTGTTTTTTCCCCCGTTCTCCCAAGCAGTACTGGGAAAGGTCCTGAAGAATATACCCAAATAAAAAAACGAGTCTGAAATATCATATTTTCCCCAATGCCGTGTTCTCTTTAATGATCAGATTTGTTCTGCCAGTTCTTCAACAAGTGAGGAATCCAGTCTTCCCTGTATTTTTTTTTTTCCTTCCAGTGGGACAGAAATACTGGAAATGTTGTGGTGTTTTGTTTTGGTTTTTTTTTTTTCAAAGCTAAGTTATTTCATGTGCCAAAGTACCATACTTGGGAAAGAAGAGATTTCCAAGAAGGGTTCTGTGTACAGCCAAAGCAGTAAACAAAAAGGAACAACAAGAGTCATTTATCCCCGAGCAGGGGATAAGAGGAGTTTAAGTTAGAGGAAAGGACTTGAAGCAGTAAACTGGCAGGTGACTGGCAGAGACAGCTGCCTGAATATTTGAAACTAGCTTGAGTTTTATAAAATGTATTTATTTTATTTGTGCTTAAACATGCACTCATTAGTAACATGATCCTACTGCTAAACGCCGGGTCAGGACAAGGGTGCATTACAGTCAGAGCTCCAAACTCCAGTCCCCCCCGGGTGAACGAAGACCAGGGAAAGATGGCTTGGCTACACAAATAAAATAACATAACAGCTCTGATTTTCCATCAAAGACAAGCACAAAACTGAAACAGAATGACCCACCCTCAGATTTTCTATTGGCCCCAGAGATGTCAATACACCCATTTACGTTTGTGAGAATCGTGCAGATTGTTTTTCTTGTGACACTGCATTTTCTGGCTCCAGCTGGCCCTGGAGCTTCTCAGCCCACATATTCCCTTTACTAGGCAAGTTTCTTGGCTCACAAGCACACTGGTCATCAACACACAGCTAAAGTTCACCAGAGTTTGTGATGCAAATTTCTAGCTGGTAACAAAAAGGAACTTTTTGTTTTTAAGTCTCTGGCAAATATTTTGAATGCAAAATTTTGGATTTTTTATAATAGTACTGTTCAAAAAACCTATACAAAAAAGTAAAAAAACTCCTCCTGTTTTAGTGCTGAAATCTCAGGAAGATGGGTAAGCAAATCTAATCATAAACACCAAGTGCAACTGGCGACCCAACTCCTGCTATCACTGAAAAAGAGAAAAATAAAATCATCACTATGATTAACAAATAAGTAGATATTTTCTGCCAAGTAACTAACAATCTATCAGATTTTTTCAGATGGACAAGGTCTCTGTTAGTCCACCTTATAAACGTCAATGGAAAATAAAAGGTAGAAGGGTTTGCTGAATCTGGAGTTATCTGCAGAATAACCCTTAGAATAAGCCACATTATCCCATGCCACCCATCGGGCTTTCACACAATCCCTCTGCACCCAAAAAATCCACCTTCCCTCACAGACTACAGCAGTGCTCAAGTAGTCCCACACCAATAATCAAATAGTCCCACACCAGCAATCAATTCAGTTCAGCGGTAAAGAAATTCTTCCTGTAAATAAAAAGTAGAATAAACTGGAACTAATGATTTATCCCATGTTTTCTGTGAATTGTTATTCCACTAGGCACGACATTGAACTAGGGGGGGAAAAAAAAAAAGACAAGCTAGAGGTTGAATATAAACAGAGTAGAGTTTGCGTTCCTGGGCTGATGTTTTATTTAAAAAGGCAATTCTGGTTGCCGTTCGTTTTTTTATAAGAAAGAAAATGAATATTTTCCAGGTGTCGCTTTTCTCATTCGTTCATCTCATCTGCAAGAAACTACTTAACTTGAAGCTTTTTTTTTTTCTTTTCCTTTTAATGCCTGAGAGAAAAGCGTGTATTCAAGCAACAGCAGCAGAAACCACTGCCCAATCCTTAATCACTGCTTACTGATTTAGGTTCATTTTATTAGCAGGCAGTCCTTTCCCAGAAAGCCATTTTCTTGGCAGGGAGCACAGTGTATCTGGGGGGCCAGAGAGCCGTGTCCCACTGCCGGTCCCCCCGCAGCCGTGCCCTCTGTGGCTGGGCCAGCCTGGGAAGTCAGCGGGAGTTTTAGTGCCGGAGTTTTGTCTGACAATACTTACCTCTGGGAAGTGTGAATGAGTGTTAGATATAAAGCGGGAGGCTGGATACAAAGGATCCAACAGGGCATAAAAACAATACATATTGCACACTGTGACTCCTCTCATGGGCAAAGTGGGAATTGAAGGAGAGAGAAATAGAGAATTTCACTCCTTGCATTGAGAGATTTTCTTGGTTCCGGGTTTGTTTGTAATTGTTTACATGTCAATGTAAAAATAATGGATTTGGGGAGAAGGACCTGTTAAAAACCTTCCTTGTTTTAGAACAATTTTTCACTCCCTTCCTTCCCTAGTCACTATTTGTCACAGTCAACTACTGAAATCCTCTATTAATCGCTAAATCCAGATAATAGCAGAGGTGGGTTGGCTGACCTGTGAAATTAGGTCTGCATGTAAAAAGGAATTGAGCTGTGCGAGCTTTGGAAATAACTCTGTCGGTATTTACATTAGCATTTGAACATCAAAGATCTCCCCTGGGCTCCTCTAGGTGCCTCTAATCCAAGTACCAATCAAGCAACTCAGCTTTTCCACCCAGCTTGGAGACCCTCGGAGATACATCCCAGGCAACTAAGAGGCAGGTGAGCGGCTTCTTGCTGGTTGTCAGTCCCCAGGTTTTCATGAGAATGGGGCCCCAGGAAACACGCTAACACAAGAGGGCAAAACTAAAAGAAAAAATAAAAATCAGCATTCTTATTTCACAGGAGAAACTGCCTATCCACCTCATGGGCAAGCATGTGCACAAATTGTAATTACCATCTTAAAATAAGCCTTTAAATTCACCAGACTCAGCAGACTATGTGAAAGCTGAAATTAAAAGGAAGACTAGAAATTATTTTCTTCTGTTATTACTAGTAATACCGTTTTGTTTTTTTTTTTTAAAGAAGCACTCACCCTAAGAGTCCTGAAGGGCACTGCATCTAAAACCTATGGTTTTTGACAGTTCACTTGTTGTTTGTAAGAATGTGATTGCTGCTGTTGCAGCTGCGCCTGCAGATCTCCAAGCACAGCTATCGCTTCGGCAAAAGTCCCATGGTGACCTGGCCATGTGGATGCTCTTCTCCCCACTTTACAGCTTGGTAAAAAATAGGCTTCAGCAAACATCCACCACCACCACTACCAGCTCAATCCTCTATTACTCTCACCACTTGATTCCCTACAGAAAACTCCCCCAAAGTTCTTATAATTTAGAAGCGTTTGTTCTCACCTGTCCCACTTCACTACTAGATTGTCTATTTAACAACAGGTTAAAATTTACACAAAAGTATTTCCAAGAGGAACAGAAAGTCTGCATTACCTCCATACTAGCTCCAGCCTCTAAGAGTGTGGAAGCAGAGGAGGGGGATCATTTACCTGCATTTGCTAATAGGGGAGGTGAACTGTGCAGCATCAAGTGTGCTTCCTCCCGAGGCCCATTCCCAGACACATTAGCTATTTAGCTCAAGAAAGCCAAGGTGAGGCTTGGCCTAACATCTACCTTAGGATATTTTAAAGAAAATTAAAAAAAAAAAAAACCAAAAAATCTAGGCAAAACCTCCACAATGGCCATGTAAAAAAGTTAGCATGAATTTACTGGTGTATCAAAAAAGTCATTGTCATGTAATGCTGCAACAGAAATCTCCTACCTTTAGACTGCCACACCACCTCTTATTTTTTATGGACCTTTACTGAATTTATGCAGAGAGAAAGAAGAGATAGAGAAGAGATCACCTTTAAGGCTTTTCCTTTCTTTTCTTGACTTTTTTTTTTTAAATGACAATAGAATTTTTTTTTCCTAAAGTTGTACTAGGGATTCACTTAAGCAGAAATGAACTGTAATATGCAAATAGTTCTAATTGGACTGCTAATAGAGCGTGTCTCTGTTGTTTTTTTGTAGGGAGTTTTATGCCTATGTAATCAGTGCAGACAGCCGTTAAGTAAATGAAGAGGCAACTAACAATGTCAGAAAAGAGACCGGGCGGTTCCAGCTGACACTACCCTAATCTTCCAGGACCCATTAAATGGCAGTTTCAACGCATTACCTACCATAACATCCTTGAATATCACTGATTTTATTTGCAGTATCAAACATTCCATTTCATGCCCCATTAACAGTAGGAGCCTGGGCTTTTTGACGCAGCTAAACATTTTACTAACTACCTGGACTAAGTAACCAATTAACTTTTGGAGACAATACGGCCAATTAAGCGCGAAAAGGTAAGGCTGTCATCCCCCACTAAAATTGAATTTCCTTTTCCTGATGGCACTTATTGTCGGTGTTCAATTGTTAATGGAAATTTGGTCCCTATTAAAAGGATGAAGCCGAAGGATAATGGGAAAGTTCAGAGGACTTGGTTCCTAAAGAGTAGGTCAGAAAATGTCCCAATTGGCCACTAATTCAGTCATCTTTTCTTCATGCCAGTTCTCTTACTGGAATAGTATTGGCAATGTAGCTCCAATCTGACCTGCCACGATAATACATTGTGCAACATGGCAGCTTCAGAGATGTGTATGCACACAGGGGTAGTTAGGGATCTTACATGGGAAAAAAAAAGAAGTAGAAAATGTAAACAGAAATAACTCTGCTGGATTTTTACAGCTGAAATATTCTTCTCTCATATGGAGCTGTTTAACATGGTGGTGAGCTTTTGAGAGCTCTTAAGCCAAGGGAGCAGGCACTGTCATGGTGTTCATATGAGCTTCCCTTGCTGCTGGGTGGCAAACCACAATAGATACGTGCTTGTGTAAGCTTTAAATGTTAATCTTCATAACTAACATGGACGTTTCAATTGTTGCCATGAGGCTGAAAACTTCTTCTCTGTCTTAAGGTCACCAATATATGAAAAAGCTGACATCTTAGGACCTCTAATAAACATATTTTTTTCTTCCTCAGAGGAGGTAGCACAGTGCCCATATATACTGTATATAGGAAGAAAAAGGAAAGTTTGGTATTGCTACCATCTATTTTTTGATACAAAGTTGTTTTTTTTTTTTTTTCAATGCATCTACACTGAATAAAAAATGTCATCCCCCACCATGGAAAAAAAAAAGTTCCCACTAAAAAATGTACCAGGACCAAACTAATGGGTAGCAAGCTAAACATCTCCTCAAAGTATGTGCACTTCACGAGGTCTTTCAAGCAGAAATGCATGGAAAACATGAGGAATAGGCTGCAAAGTTTGCTATGGTTCTACCCTAAAGCTGCTTTTGGGTCATCAGCCAGCCACGTCTGTGTATTTGGCTCTTTGTGACAGGCAGAAGCTGTGGGCAGATAATCCTCCATCCCAAGGAAAGCGTCCTCTTTGATAAGGATAGCGTACATCCTCCAAGGACACCTTGAGTCTGAAAGAGTGCCAAGTCAAGCATGGCTGAGGTGCAACATTTGAGGATTATGTTTTTGTGAATCTGTGTAATGTGGAATCCTTTTATCTGCAGCTAAGGTACCTGTTGAAAAGTAGTAAAATCAAAACACAAGTGTATTATAGAACTTATGAGGAGAACAGAAAGCATCAGATTTTTGAGACTGAAGAAATCCCAGTGCTGGTTTTGTGGCTTTCTGAACTTTGTGAATATTTCCATTATGTAAGACAAAGCCGAAACCCACATTAAGATGCAGGCCTACTCTGCCATAACATATTTAAAGATTAGCCCAGCCACAACATAGTTAGTTTAGTCTGTTATTAATCTAATCTCTTAAATGCACAGAATATCCAAACAAGAAAGCAAGTGAACTGATTTCTGTCTGCTCTAATAGCAAAAATATGACTTTGGCTTTTCTCTGCAATGCTTTACACCATTAAGCAATTACTTGTGGGCAGAACCCCAGCCCCTACTTATGGTTAAGGAACATTATTGGTTCACCAACTAAGCCTTCCAATTAAATCTGGTGTCATTAGGCTTTTGTGGGACCCTCATTCACATTGCCTCTGTGGAGGTCTCATCACCTCGAGGGACTTACTACCCCAGTTTAAAGTACATAATACCCAGTACATAATTATCATATGAAGTAAACTTTTAAACTGTTGCTGAAGTATGTTACGATTAGAAAAGTGACCAAGAGAATCTTCCTTCTCCTTCTAGATGGTAATACAACTTCAAGGCCTTTTCTAGCTAACCCACTGCTGCAACAAACCTGCGAAAGAAACAACTAAATTCTTTTCTGCCTTGTATATATATCATCACCAACTACTGAAATTATGCAGCAATATCATCCTTTACTGGAGGAAGTCTCAATCTTTTTATTTTTCTTCCTCTTTCCTCCTGCACATATGCCTCATTGAATTAGGCACAGTAATTGTTATACTTCAGCCCACAAGATCTTTGAATCTATGTTATGGTTCAAATATAGACTCACCCGACACATTTCTATTTTTAACTTTGGTTTGTATTTTTTTAAAATAAATATATTTTGGCACTTCCTCAGCTCCAAAAATATAAAGATTTGTGGCTTGGTTGTAAAAATGGAAACACATTAATTTTAACTTGAAGAAGAAAGTTTCATGAAACTATTTAGTTTAATATCAAGTTGTAATGAGAAAAGTTAAGGGAAGAAAAAGCTTTTTAAATGAGTTGTTTAAAAATATTTAAAACCCTCTCTCTCCACACCCTTGAAGATATATGGAGCTAAGTTAATGGCAGCTCATAGTGGGTTCTTGCTCAATGGGAATTTTCCATTATTCTCAGCAAAAAGCCCCTAATGCTCATGGGTTCTGACAAAACTCATAGTTATGAGAAACATATGGCCTAAATAATAAATGAAATCTCTGGTCAAAATCTAAATTGCTCTTGTGTAAGTGAAGACAGAACTCGGCTGGGCATCAAGGCTGGAAGCAACTATGGCAGTGATGGAGGTTGCCCAGCCCCTCTGCTCCTCCACCAGGCAGGACACTAGGAATATGCCACAGTCTTCATCTCCAACAGCCCTTTCCACTCCAGGAGCGCCAAGAACTATCTCCTGAGCATGTACAATTCAGGCTCAGCCAGCAATAGCCATAAATCTAATTTTCATATTGTATTGGCACATGCATTTCCATGGAGAGCACCAAACCTCCTCCTTCCCCTGCTGAACAGCCCTATTGAAGGCAGCTGTAGAGCTCAGAGACCCAAGTCCCACAGATTCTGCCTCTACAAAAGCTGCTTGTTTCTGATTTTCTAGAGAAATCACTGTAATACAAACCTTTTAATGTAATCTTCAACCAGCTTTAGTTTCACTGTCACAGAAACTTGACTATCTTCTTTTCACCACAACAGTCTTCCAGCTCCTCAGATAACAGCATTATCAAAGCAAGAGGTTTGGGGGGAAAGAAACAAAAAATAAAAGAAAAAAAAAAGAGGTTCTCCTTCCCCTCTACTCTGCCCTGGTGAGACCACATCTGGAATATTGTGTCCAGTTCTGGGCCCCTCAGTTCCAGAAGGACAGGGAACTGCTGAAGAGAGTCCAGCACAGGGCAACAAAGATGATGAAGGGAGTGGAGCATCTCCCGTGTGAGGAAAGGCTGAGGGAGCTGGGTCTCTTTAGCTTGGAGGAGACTGAGGGGTGATCTCATTAATGTTTACAAATATATAAAGGGTGAGTGTCACAAGGATGGAGCCAGGCTCTTCCCAGTGACAACCAACGGTAGGACAAGGGGTAATGGGTTCAAATTGGAAGACAAGAGGTTCCACTTAAATTTGAGAAGAAAATTCTCAGTAAGGGTAACAGAACACTGGACCAGGCTGCCCAGGGGGGTTGTGGAGTCTCCTACTCTGCAGACATTCAAACCCGCCTGGACACATTCTTGTGTAACCTCATCTGGGTGTTCCTGCTCCAGTGGGGGGATTGAACTGGATGAGCTTTCCAGGTCCCTTCCAACCCCTGACACTCTGTGACTCTGTGATTCTGTGAAAAAAGGAAAATGAAGAAAGAAAGAGGAAAGAAGAGAAAAGAAAGAAGAACAAAAAAGAAAAAGAAAAAAAGAAAACAGAAGAAAAAAGAAAAAAAAGAAAAAAGGAATAAAAAAGAAAGTAATTGCTTTAACACCCGATACATCTCACCTGGTGTAATCAGCAACACCAATCATCTACGAGCTGCATTTCCCACACCTGCAAACCCCTCCCAGGTTGATGTAGTTTATGTTAATTAGCAAGGTACATGTATTTTCACTTCTCCATTGTAAGTCTGCATCTTAGCAAGTATGAAGCGTGGGAAGAAAGAGATTTCACACAGAAACGTGTCCTTCTGTTTCAGGCTTTTGGCACTAGGCATTGAGGGCCTCTGGAGGGCCTGGTTCCCTGAGCCAGAAAATCAGACTCCTGTGGACAGCGCTGCTTTGTCCATCAGTGCAATTTATAAACCCTAATTTCCTTTCAAAGCTTCAGCAATAGAGAAATCAACTCTATCCCTGAAAGACTGTGTCGTGGAAGGGCAAGGGTACCCTTTATTCAACCTATGTTTCTGTACAGGTTCCAAAAAGTGCCCTGTGATTCACAATGAAGCTTGTTCTATGAAACGAGTAAAGAAAACATGTAAAGTTTAAATATTGCAGCCTCTGTAGATCTGTCTTAAACACCTTGCTCTTATCTTCAGTGTCTGGATAATGTATACCACAGGTGTGAAATTCTGTATCAGTTGCAGAAGTACCATGTAATGTGCTAAGAATTTTTTGAGGAGTTATTCTGGTTTACACAGCAGATGATCACCATTCCTCCCATTCACCCGAGCTGAGACCCTGATCCTCCACAGCCCAGGTAGCTCCTTGTAGTCACAGAGATCCTCCTTTGCAGGATCTCAGCTTTTCTTACTTGTATTCACTCTTCCTCTCCCCTTTCCTGCTTTCCATGTGCTACACAAACCAGACATGGTTTTTATCTTCTGCACAGCAGTGTAACCTGAAATCCCACTAGAGCTGCAATTTTTTCCACTTGAAAACTCCAGATACAAAATAGACCACCTTATGTGGGACCAGAGTATAACTTGTTGCCTGGCCGGTAGTTATCAGGGGTGTAGGGTTGCATGTGTAATTATGGGGATGTTGAAGCAGGTTGAGGCTGTAAATTCTCTGCTGTCTGCTTGAGGAGTTGAGCGCTGAAGCTGCCTGGGCATGCACTCTTTGCCAGATTGAAGTTGTTCCTCCTCATGACCTTGATGCAGCATGTTTGTCTCTGCTAGGGAACATATCTCAGGACTTCAAAACTTACAACTGGAAAAATACTAGGGAAAATGGAGCTGGGACCCAATAGACATTACTGGCTTGGGATCCCAGAGAGGAGGTGTTTGCCTGCATTACATACCTGAAATTACTCATCACTTCTGAAAGTCTAATTAGTGCTTATTTCATCTACTATTTTTGATATTAGTAATTTGCTGAATGGTCTTCTATGTAGTTTGCAGCCTCACATTACTTATAAAATTCATAGAAACACACTTTTCATTCCAGCTAGTTTTGAATTACTTTTCCATCTTTCCTTAAAAAATGAAGGCCTGGATTTTGACTGCAGCATGTTAGATATGTGGTTGGTTTTAATCCATTGTCAAAATTCTACATTTGATGGCCATAACACAAATAAAGTAGGAGATAATGCACAAGGAATTTGCCATCTCTTAAAGTAATTTCATTCCACAACTTAAAATCATTACTAACCTCTGCAATACTTAATTAATTGAAATTACTCTAGCTGTGGGAATCTGTGGTGAAGAGGTCTCTAATAGCTACATGCAATTCAACCTGGAATTCAGTTAGAGATAAAAGATACTTGAACAACATTTTTCAAGGAATGAAAAATAAAGACTTTGTTGAATTTAATCAGTTGTCGCCTTCTTTTTTCCTGACTCTTGTTTTCCCTCAGGGATTTGCTGGACATAATTCTTTACCAGCCGATGTATACAAAGTACCAACCTAAGCACAACTTTAGCTTCAGAAGACGAAAGAAATAACAGATACAAGACTAGTTGTTTTGCTATTCAAAATATGGAAAAGTCAGTATCATCAAAAAGCCCAACTCCAACCCACTCTAAAATGTTCTTTGGCTGATGAGAATGACTCACGTAATAGTTATAAAGATGACAAGCTCTTTGTAAGAGACACTCCCTGCTCCTTCGTATTTATGATAGCAAATTGTGATATCCCAGCCTGATTAATAAAGTTTGTGCTGCACTGTATCTCTCAGAAAGGATTCCAACAGATTTAACCAGCCAGACCCTGCTGCAAATTCACAGAAATTGTTTTATCTATGACAAATACATGGCTGACTCAGATATATTAATAGAACTTGCCAGTATTTACCAGCAACCATAAGAAAGGACTTAGAGGTGCAGGAGGAAAAACAACTGAGTTACATAGGAAAGCATGAGGTAATCACACAAACTATGTCTGGTCAGAAGAACAGTTCTAACAAATCTTTTTAGTCACTTGAGAGGAACATAGCAAGTTTACGAATTACAATCAGTGATTCTTTAGTCCAGATTGCAGTCATATCCCGAAGTCCTAAAACTAGGGTTCTCAGGGAATTACAGGCTATTAGCAGCATATCCTATTTGCTGTTACATTTTGTTTTCCTGTTTGCTAAAAATTTCTAGGTTTCTTCAATAACCAGCTGGTGCTGTGCTATGGCCATTCTATCCAGCACATCCTATAAGTCACACTATGCCTCTGAGTCTATCCCAGTAAATAAGGGGGAAAGGAGAGGATGAAGAGTAAAAATAATCCCCAAAACACAATTATGCAAGATGTTCAGATTTTCCTGGATTTTGTTATAAACCATGTGTGAAACAAGGACCTGCAGACAGAGCTACCTTAGCAAAACCAGCACTGCACCCCTCAGAAAAGGTGTCACAGCTGTCCAGTCTAACCTAGGGGAAGACTAATGCAATTATCTCAAGGTATACTGAGGAACCCTTGGTGCTATAAATAATAATAAAGGGTAAATAATAAAAAAATAAAACAGAAACCCCAGAAGTGAGATGTTTTAAATGAAAGGTGATGCACTGTGAACTTAACACACTGGCCCTTTAGCCTTTCTGTTAACAAGGTAATCTGATTGCCATTGATTTTTTTCACCTCTGTTACTAAGAAGGTGATGGAATGGTGTCCACGCAGATGTATTGAATCAGATACTAAACAAAGAGCAACATAAAGAACAATTATCAGCAGCCTTGCCTTCAGCTTGCTGATTATGACATTACTGAAAAGACAAGGTCTGGGTGACTTAAACCAAATGGAAAAAAAAAAAATCTTAAAGAGAAGAGGAGGAAACTGATACACGTTTACCAGCTCTCTGGGTACAGACAGTTCTTTGCCTTTACCAAAATATGTATTTCCACTTTTGCAGTTCCATAGGTGTCAGAGTGTGACCTAGCTAATTAGCTTGATCATGTTACAGAACAACGAAGTACAGAGGCAAGGGCCAACTGGTAGTTCACGTGTTTCATCCTATCTAGGAAATTCTGTGTGGATAATTTTGTATTTGTGGTTCTATCTGCCTGGGTATTACTAGGCCTAGTAATTGCCTGCATGATGATTAGGCAGATTTTCCAAAGGGTTTGGGAATACGGAGGCCGCTACAAGGTTCAGAGTAACTCAATAGGCTATTGATAGGTGTATATATATCTACATTTGAATGATGTACAGAGGAAAGGTTGGCCAGATTCTCACAGAGTATAAAATGCAAAAACATCATGCGTTCATGTAGCTCTATTGATTTCAAAACAGTTGGGCCAATTTACACAGGCTGAGAATCAGGACTGGGTAATAGGAAGACTAATGCTGTAAACTCTAACCTTGTGATATTAGATTTCAGTTTGTCCAAATGGCAGAAGATATTCAAGTTGCATTTCTAGCAGCACAGTTTTACGTGACCCAGCCTGTGTACACAGTAGAGCCAAGTAGCTCTGGTGCTTGGCTGCCTTTATGTACTAGCAAAAGTAATGACGCCTAGTATGTAGTATTATTATTTTATGACATCAGCATAGTATGACATTTTCTCAAGGGCAGCCCATATCCCTTGCCCTCTTCCATATTGGCAACCATCACTAATTGACTGTGAAAGTGGAGAATTCAATGGTTTAAGGTGATCTCTTCTCTGAACTCCAAAACAGTATGTGGATGGAAATCAGCTGAAGCAAAACATTGGTTCAATTACACTGTCAAGGAATATAGCTCCTGTACCACAAAGAGGTAAACACTTGAAACAGCCAATCCACTACTACATATCGCTGATATTACGATTCTATTTCAGATGTGAGAATCATGTGAATTAATAAAAGCCAGCACTGACATGGCCTAACTAAAATAAACCATGATGAGCTTCTATTGCTGTAAGGAATGCATGTTACATGTTTGGTCTGGATGACACCTCAGCACCCTTGCTCATGAGCATTAGCAGCTTCTCCTGTCCAGCTGAGGGTACCATTCAAACTGCATAATTTACTGAGAATAAGACAGACAATTTTGTCCTTGATGTTAAATCAATGGACTACATTGTGTTATTCTTTCTTAGGTTGAAAAAAGCTCTCATCTCTTTCCCTTCAGTGGTTTATTCAGGGCATAAAGCATTGCCTAATATGAATGAGGAAGAGTCTACTTATGTATTCAGTGTCCATGCACCTCTAAGTGTATGTTTTTTACTGTGTAATAATTGATGACATCTTCCAAAGACAGCCTAAAGGACAGATACATAAACTACACAATCCAAATGGGCATACCTCAAACAGGATCTCATGGTGCTTAGACTAGTCCCACTGAACCCTAATTATGGAGAATATTTGCTTTTGCTTACAAGGGCAATAGCTGGTTGATCAGATATGAGTGAGGCTATTTAACAACAGCTTACTATGACTTAAGCACACTGTGGACTTATCTTCTTGACAGTTGAATAGTGTCTAGTGGAAAATAAAGTTACACACTTTCTTGTCACTGAGGAAAAGCTTTGGCATCTGTTAATCATTTTGAAATGGTTAGTTGTTTTTTCAGCCTGAGGAAGAAAATGAAGCTTCTTCTAGCATGCATGTGCAGTTAACTTTCTGATCATCCACCACAGAGATTAAATGGACCTTGGTCTTGAGGATAAGGGTAGAAAATATTGGTTGGAAAACAAATGAACTCAACACAAAGAACGGTATAGTGCATAACTGAAAAAATCCTGCCTGTAACCCAAATTCAGAATGGAACTTCTGTTTGCTGGTGAGGTAGTCCAAAATCAAGACACAAACTTGGACCTGAATTTCCAGCTAAGAACTGTTTAGATATTGATAAAACAAGATTTTCATAAGCAAGTTTTGCTCAGGGATTTGGTAAAACATTTTTCCTGATGTCCTTTGCTTTGCTTCCAGCTTCTGGCTGTGACCAGAGATGTAATTATTGTAATTAAGGCTGATTATTGGATCCAACCCAAGAGGTAAGAGGATATACCATGTATAAATATATAGTTCTTCTTAATTGTCTTCTATTTAAGAATTTCAAGGTGCTTTAAATTTAATCACATAACACTTTTGTGAAATGACTATTATAATCGTAGTTGGACAAATAAAGAAACTGAGGTAGAGACAAGATTTATGTATGGTCACAACGGAGATATGAAATAAATCAGACACTGGAAATGAGCTTCCTATCAAATAGACTTGTCCTTGTTCTTTTTCCATTAGCATGGCTATTTTCTCAAACTTTTCAGCTCATCACCAACAGATTAAAGTGATTTGGGGAATCATCCAAGTTTCTGGACGTGATTCCCAACTAAAACAGAGACAATAAGTATAATGAGGCCAAACTTCTACCAACACGCAAAACTCAACATTGGACTTCATACAGGAAGGAGATGACACTGGGAGAAATGTGGTCAAAAGATGCTAAAAATAAATAAAGTAGCAGAATGGAAAGGAGAACCTGACCAGAGATAAATGATTCCTCTCCTGAGATGTGTTTTTGTTTTATCGCAATGACCTTTTAGAGAAAAGATGAAGCCAGCCTCAGGTAAAAAGAAATAGCCACATTTCATCTACGGTTAGCCTTTGCGACCTCTGAACTCTGCTTTTCTATCTGAACCTATTTCCATGCACCATTTCTCCTCTCCACAGATAAGATACTTCCAAAGCGCCAGAAAGAAACTTAGAGCTTTCACACAAAGGTTAGCAAGCAAGCATGACTACTCTTTAATTGGGGAAATTATCCCCCCTTGATTTTTAAAATATCTCCCCTCCTGCATGCCATGGGAATCTGATAAACAGCAGAGGACTGATCATGATACACTGCATATTTAAATGTGAGATCACATGCGTACCGGTGCACGAGTGCGTGTGCACATGTGTATGTATGTTTGTATAGCATACATCGTTATCGTATCATCACTTTTCAGCTATCTCTAACACAAGAGTCAAGGGGTTTGGGAGCACACACACAAAAAAAAAGAGAGATTTCTAAGAGAGCAGGAGATTGGGCTGGGGTCATCCGAAAGGGTAATTATTGTTAAATGTCAGGTTAACTCTGAAGGCCTCAGCTCATCCAACTGAGAGCAGATTAGCCCAGATGGAGACATTTTCAACACGGTTCTGTCTGACCAATCAGCGACAGCTGGGATTAGCCAAATACCTTCTCTCATCTGCTTGCTCACAGAAAGGTCAGTTGCTGCTCATTGCCTCCCTTTTAAGATGTGCCTTTCTTTTCCTTTTTTTTTCTTTTTTTTTTTTCCCTCCTTCTTTTCTTTATTTGTGGTAGTTATATGCAGGAAATCAGGGTCCTTTTATCAGTAAATTAAATATTCAACATCTAAAACCCACTAAAATCAACTTCATTCACTTTCAAGAGTGCTTTTATCTTTTTTTTTTCCTCCCCTTAATGCAGCATACAGATAGATAAAATATATATGTAGCTATCAGACCCTCAGCTTGTGCAAAGTGATGTTTTTTCATGGGCTTCACCAGTGGTGTATTGATTTCCACGCAGTGAGAATTTGGCCCAGTATTTCAGTATCATTGCATGACTGTTATGGGACATGCATTTCTTTCTTGTGGTTTTTTTTTTTGTTTGTTTTGCTTTGCTTTCTAAAAAGAAGTCTTTGCTAATTTTATTCTCAGCATTCATCTATTTAAGAGCTACAGTTTATGTCTTCTATCGAAGTGGGGAAAAAAAACAAGCCCACCACCAAGTTAAAACAAAACAAACCAAAGAACTCTCCTTGAAACCAACCCTGGAGTGCTTTAAAAACTAATCGTCTTTTATGTACAGCTTCTTTTCCCAGACAGCTTAAATAAGTACAAACATAAAACTCAGTGATTAAATGAACAGAAACTGAAACAAAAATCACCCTCAGAACGTACTTCCCAATAATTTGTCTTCAGATCCCTAGAAACTTCTTTGGGGCCTTTATTATTTTGATTAAGAGGGAGATACTTTTTGTCTCTTGCTAATTTTGTTTCTGGATTTCTGATGCAGGTTTCAGGCAGAAGTGGCAAGAGTAAAACTATCTGAAAATTTTACAAGCTTGAGTTTCACTTACACTAAGATACAACAGTCTCGTAGTACAAAGGGACCTTTAAAAACATATAGTCACATTTACATCTCCTTTAAGATTTTTTTTTTCCTTTCTATTTCTATGGGTCTGTAAAAAGGCCTCAGTGTGAATGAATATTTGGCTTTATACAAATTTTCATAGTCGGAGCTTGATCACTGTTGATGTTTTCTTATTGATTTTTCAAGAGAAGTGATCCAGCCCTGGAAGAAAGGGAATATTTGCTCCAAGGTCAGAAATGCTTTCTACTGCCAAGGAAGCTCAGTGTAGAAATTACAGGGAGTGTTGGGCACCAAGCAGGAGCAGCACTTGATAACTCTTACTCAGGGTATTTACATTAGAAGAACAGAGCCTGGTGAAAAGGGTTGAAAGGCTCGGAGAAGAGGAAATGAAGAAATGGATCACTGGAAAACCATTTCTGAAAACAAGACAAATGACAGTATGGTTTAGCAGCCAAACAAAACTTGGAGAAATCCTCACATTTAGGATATTTATAGTAGAATTGGAGAAGGACCTACAGGACATACTGAGACAACTGCACAAATGGAGTGACCAAGAAAGCAGTTTATCAAGTCTTGCGCTTCTATGGTTCTAAGGGACATCTGCGTTCCACTGACCTGGGCTGAAACCAGAACCTAAATAAGAAAATAATGAAATAAGCCTCCTACTTTGGAACAGCAGGTAACAGGCAGGGCAAGTATCAGGCAAACTGCAGTCCACCCTCTGTGTTCTTCAAAGATATCAAACACACCGATAAAATCTCGGTAATTGCTATGGGCTAAATAATGCTGTTGAATGCCCATGTAGAGGCACAAAGAAATGGAAGATCCAAAACTCACCTTCTTCATAGGTTACCCAGACTCTGAGTAGGGATACAGACAGAAATGTGTGCTGTGAACACACACAATGGTGGAGCAAAGTCTTCCTTCATCCCCAGTTTGCATCCAGTTCAGCAGGAAGGAGCTGCTAGGGAGGAATCCAACATTATTGGCTCCATTTTTTTTCACTGTAATGTGTATAAGGTTGCATTCACCCATCCTGTCTTCTCTTCCAAGTCCTGATTTCCCTTATCAGTTCAATTCTGGCCAAGTAATACCACTAGTTCTCTGTCTGCCACAGCAGAGTGTGCCCTTTGCAGGATATATCCTTCACTCAAGCAGGTAATAGTATCAAAATCAAATATTATTTCAATTAAATCACCCTGCCCATCATCACCACAAATTAAATGGAAGTACTATGCAAGTTGAAACCCTTTATTAATTTCAAACACGTGCCCACCACTGCTGTGTCCGCCAAACCTTTGATCTCTACCATGAGTTTGTATCTAGATGCAGTTGGGCTTCCTACTTCTTTCTTAAATATAAGGGCTCTCACAGGCATTGATCATTTGTGAATAATGCTAAGTTTTTACTACTCAAGTATTTCTACATATAAATCTCTACTGTACTGTAATGATACAAAACTATTTCTCAGGAAAATATCATTTTACTCCTGATTGTTTTATGAATGCAAACAGAAAAGCAAAGGGTGAGATGATTTGCCCAGTGGAAAATAGTAGGTCAGTGGCAGATTTCAAAGCAGAACCCAGGTGTCTGGAATCGTAGGCTACTTGCCTACCCACTGGACCACACTAATTCCCAAGAAGAGCTCAGCCTTGTTATTTTTAAGCTCTGTCCTACACAGCTGCTCTTGCACTTCTTGCACTGTGCTTCTAGGAAATTAACATATTTAACAACATGTCACTTAAAAAAATAAATGCTTTTGATAATCATTTGAATCAGGCATACAGGGAGACCAAATTATTTTTAGTATTCAAAGAGCAAAGCATCTTATCAGAAATCGACTTAAAATATAACACAGCTTCTTTATGTAATTGTATTAATATAATAAGGCACCATTTCAACAGCATGGAATTTTTTTTCCCAGCCTCCTACCAGTAAAAAAATACTGAGAGAAACACTGTAGTAAACTTGGGAAGAGAAGAACCTAAACTAATCTGAATGTCAGACCAAAAACTGCAAAAAAGCAAATTGGTTTATGTATGAATCAGGTAGACTCATACTTGAAACTAAACTCTAATATACACATGCTTTTTCTTTGTGTACACTAAAATTTATATCTACTATATATAGACATATAGATATATCTCAAGTCAAGCAGAGAAGATTCAGTGAGGTTATAAAAACAAGATTCTGCAGGAAACAGCTGAGCTCAATTCTGTTTTCCAAACCTCCCAAGTGGTAAAGTTGTTTAAGAAAATCATATTAATTTACTGCAGAGCTAATTCAATAAATGAAAGTATTTGAGCAACTGACCTTAGTACAAATGTAAATTGTGGTGTTTGAATTCACATGGAGCAGGAATAGACTCCACCACAAAGTATTTACAGATGCATGGGATGAACTTCAGGGTACAACGTCCAATGGGACCGTGGTGTGTCACACCTTGTACTGCACATCTTGTCTTGCCCAGTGTATATTATACTTCTAGTCTAGCTTAGTGCATATGAATCTTGCCCAGCATTATTTTGCCTGTTATATCTGAGAGGAAAGAAAGGGTCTTTTGTATAAACAGCCTGGTCAGGACTTTGAGATCTTGCAGTAAAAAGTGATGATCAATAGTGTAAGCAAGGTAAAACACATGTAAACAAAATGTGAGCAGTACAGAGTGTTAATTTGTCTGTGATCAGTCTGGGCCAAAACTCAGGTGAGTTTATCCACATTTTAATTTACCTCTACCAGGCTGATGTTACTGTGTAAGTGCAAATCGTGATTTACTACTAATTTTTAAAATTTCTTTTAATAACTCTTCTGATTAATTGCATGGCATACTTGACATGTTGAACTAAAGATATGCCTTGAAAAAATCTTCGGAAAACAAAGGAAACTGAAGACAAACAGCGTCACAAGGTCAAGCTTGGTTCTTTCAATCCACAAATAAGAATATTTTTGATGCAGACCCTAAATATCCTCTAACTACCACATTGCGTGAGAAAGCTGAAGAAAACGTAAGAAGTAGGTAAAAAAATAGATATTACAATTTCGATCATTTTAACAGTGGATTCAAATCATAACCCAAGATCTTCCTGTTAATGGAATTAGAAAAGCAGACTGATGAATTAGAACTAGCCATATATGATTTAAAATAGAAAGTGTTTTCTGTGCAAGAACATTATACTTTGAAGTGTCTAGAGGAGGTTTATCTTATCCATCTAAACTAAAAGTCTCCCAGTAATAAATAGTTAATATTTATAGGTAACTTTGTAACCATTACTATCAACAGACAAAAAGCTACAATAATCCGATTGCCATCACTTTAACCAAAGCCCGTGTCGTAAACCTTGTAATTTTCTGCTGTCATGCTCAGGCACTTTCAACACATTTAAATTAGAAAGGACTATGCTAATTTTGCTTCATAGCCGGGGTAATTGTTGTAAGACATAATTATCTTTTTTTTTTTTTTAAAGGATCGTTTTATTCTCCAGAGTTGTTTAAATTCAGTCTCAGTTACTGCTCGTCCTTTCATCCCTACACTGCATTCTGGCTCCCACCTCCACTAAATTATTCTTTTCATCTTCGTTAGCTGGAGACAACTTAACCCTCCTTTCTGATGGACATTTCAGGCCCTGGCATAACTCTATTAAAAGCAAGAAAGTATGCAAAGGACAAATCTAGTTCTTTGTTTCCCTCTGACCTTCCTAAGAGTTGTCAGAAGGTTTGACAAGTTAAGTCATCTTTGATGCCAATTTAAAGTTATAGCCCAGCATACAGCCTTCTTGAGTACTGATGCACCAGAGCTTTGCCCTTAAAAAGGAAGCAAAGAATTTAAGCTTGATAATACTGAAATACAACTAAGCAGGAAAAGAAAATGTGGACTTTCCACCAGAATATTTCCACTGGACAGGCTTATACTCAAGACATTTAAGGCAGAAGATTTGTAGGAGTTTTTTCTGTAGCAGGAAAGAAGAGGTACAGACTGTAAATCCAGCCAGCAGACAGGTGACTCCATTAATTGGTCAGATTTGCTCTATCGTCTACTCAACCCATCGGCAGGTACAACAGATCGGAGCTGCCTTACAAACCTCCTGCCTTTTGCTGAAAATATCGCACAGTATGTCCTTACAGCAAGTAAATCGACTGCTCCCTTGTTATCAGTGGTTGTTCCAGGGCACCTGGAGGTAAAGCTAAAGGAAATAGTCCTGAATGAAAATACCAGTGATACTAGTTACTGATTAAATGCTGGGAAGTGAATGGAAGCATTGTTTGCAGTCCAGGTGGACTGACATTGGCACCATGACATCTTCAGATGCCAAATGGAAGACCTGAGCACAAAAAGGGGAAACATTTAGGCTTGATGCCAGCAGACCTTGGCAAGTCATATACTCCTCAGAGCATGTCAGCAAGTCAGTTCCTGGGCATGTTAAAAGGCGTGCCTCTGTAATTGGAAATCTGATGCCTCATCAGAGCTTCAAATGTCTCCTGTGGGGTTGCTCTGAAGAGTTTCCAGTAGACAGCTTTTTCTTTCCCTTACATTCTTTTACGCTACTAGAAGTTCAACAGCATAGCAGGAGAAAAAGTGAAGGAATTTCTAGCAACAAAGGTCAAAGTCTATCATAGCAGTGACTGCCACCAAACATTAGTTGTCGCAGATGGGACTAGTGAAGGAACATGTTCTCTGTCCTATAGGATTGGTCTGAATGAGGCAGTAAATAGACAGTGCAGTCACCTGACCACAGAATTAACCGTTTCTTCTTGTGTCCATAGAACAAAGGGTTGGTTTGGGGGGATTATGGCAGAATAACTTCTTCCTCCATTCTTTAGCATACATCTACATGACCTGATCTGCAGATGTAGGACTTGACTGTCAGCATTGCTGTCCCCATGATAACCTCACTGCTTATTTTTATAACCTGGCTGTCACCTTCTTGTATCTTTTCATACTATCATGTTTTTTTTCTGAACAAGAACAACAGAAGAATCCACAGACTTTATTCTATTGTTTTGTTTGCTTTTCGTTTTTTTTTTTTTTTTTTCTTTTTTATTCTGTCCTGTGTATGTTTCGACACTGATTTTGTTATCATTGCATTTCAACACTTTCTCATTAGCCACATGTCTATGACCTACCTCATACATGTTTGCTCTTCTGCCCTCTCCCCAAAGGAAGGCATCTGAGCAGTGGAATGGCACTGTGGGATTTAAAACTCATTGTATTGTCATAGTAATCAATTCTGCTAGCTTATAGTGAAATTAGAACTAAACAATCACTAATTCAATTGATAATAGTCCGATCTGCTCACACTACTCAAATCTACTTGTATTCATGTGTAACTAGTGGATATCTATGACAGAAATCTTCTCTTAATCACATTTAGGACAACTCCGTTGATTTTCCTAGAATAACTGGACTTTTTGAAAAGAACTAAATGGAGCTCTTTAGCTGCCACTCCTTTATCATATAGTGACATCCTTAGGGGTTTTCCTGTGGCTGCAAAGTGAACCACATTGCCCTTGAGGATTTCTCCATGGTGAAGGAACCAGGATCGTCAGTCCCTGCGGTTTGATTTCTTGGCCATATTTGCCCAGAGCTGAGGTTCTTGGATGGGGAGAACTACAAAAATCATCTGCCTAAATGATGAACTACAATATCTTGGGATATTAATCTGTACCAGATTTGGCTGAAGAAGACAATGCTAATGAAGGAGGATGTTTCTAATTGGGAACCTCTCACAATGTCCTGGGATGAACAAGGAATGAAAATTGTCTCCCTGGAAGCTCTGAACTCAGATGTTTTGTTTACACACATGTGTACACACACACTCACACACACTTCATTTTCAAATGCCACAAGTCGTTTATATCACTGTTAACGACTCTGACGAGTTACACATGCAGTCACTGCTCCAGGCTCTGTGTCTCCATGTTCATATGACATTAGGAGTTAGCTTAATACCTACTGCACTTGCCAAACTGGAAAAACCCAGGGTTAAACAGAGATGGCCAGGGCCAGCAGAAGCACTGGATCTTATAATTCTGTACCAAGCAGCAGACCTTGTCATCTGCTCATTCACAACCGTCACTTGGAAGTTCTTGCAGAAAGCCAGACCTCATATTAATGTTCAGCACTTACTCCTCAGCTCAGCAGGGAAAGCTGAGGTTGTTCTGGTTACTGGTAAACTTGGATTTCTCATGAGAAATAGAGAAAGACTTTACAATAGCCATAAAAAAGCTCAATCAGATCATTTCTGCAGTGGCCTGAAAATATAGTCTCATGGAGACATTCCTCTTCCAAAAGAGCTTCTTTATTCTGGGGAAAGTAACAGATTTAGTTACCCTTCACTCAACACTGAGACGCCCATCATAAGATAAAAGTAATCAGTGAGACCGACAGACTGAGCAAGCTGTAAGTCATTGCAGAGGTGTGTAACTGGAGACAGACACATCTTCTTCCATTTCAACTCCCCTTTTGCTCTCTTCTACCCCACGTTGATCCTCAATGCTCTGTTATGCCAGAGCACACAGGGAGTATCTGTTTATGGACATTTATCAAGTAGCAAATAAACCCTTATGTTATTTGTAAGCATGGCATTTTCAAGAGGTATCCTCGGTTGTTTAACAACATGTAGTGTTTTTGTAACTGCAGAAAAGGTCCTACGGGCCATTAAGCAATCATTTATTGGTTAAATATCTCCATTCCCAGTAATGAATTGCTATTTTGTAAGAACAAACATTTCCTTTCTGTTTAATTTTCAGATTTTGAGGTCGCAATGGTGTGTGCTCTGGAGAGGGAATAAAGTCTGGGACCATGACATTAGTACATTCTCAACTTTATTTCCTTCACCAATTGTGACTAGACCTCCAGTACATTAATTCCTCTGCTCTTCTTAGGCCTCTGGCTTCTGAAAGAAAGTATGTGTGTCTTCACTACTCTTCTTGTCTGCTTAACTCATTTACCACTGATTTTTACCTACAGTGAGATAAGTATTGAATAACTTTAATTGGGTCTTATAAGTTCTGCCTTTACAGATTCTTGAATACAGGACAGTCACAAGGTCAGTTTGCTACATTCTTTCAGTTTTCTGTTGTTTTGTTTGATTCTTTTTAATTGAAGAATTGCAGTCCTGGATTAACAGTCTTGCAAAATTAATTTCCTTGTTTGTTCCGCCACAGGGACTCATACAGATTTTACAAAAGTGTCTTAAGAATAAATCATGTTTTTCAATGCTTTCTGCCTTTTTTTCCCCCACTTTTCTGAGGAAAGTGCCTTTGAGGATGAGGAAATACTTTCTGTAACCTCTATAATCCTCCTTTTCTCTTAGAAGACTCTGGATCCAGCCAGTGTCAGTGACTCTGATTTTTTTGACCCCAGTGAACTTCATGCCTTGCAGTTTTCCAGGAGCACCTCAGATGGTTTCGTTGACTTGAACAAAGTATTTTTAGCCTCATGCTCTAAGTGGGAAATCTGTCGTATGAAGATCTGAAGTACTGGAGGCCACGTGGCTGAGGAGGGAACATGACTGAGCAAAGGCCAGATCTGTGGCCCTGTGCGTGACCCAACAAAACACAGACAAGTTGAAAGAACCAATCTGAGACCTGGTTAAGGACCACATTCCCCCTCTCTGCAAGCCCCAAAAGTTATGATCTAGTTCTTTTATATTTTACAATGATTGAGATTGTTAAAAAGATTGAGGAAAATGTGGTCAAATGGGCAAAGTAGGTAGCTTTGATTCTATCCTTGCCTCTACAATTTAGTTTCTGGGATGGCCTCTGGCAAGTATTTTTGTCTTTTTTTTTTTTCCCACAGACTGTTAATTTGCAGCCTCCTTTTTTTTTTTTTTTTTTTGCCTGAAGGCACAGTGGGGCAGTGACAGCCTCTGCAAAATGTTAGTCCAGTTCCTAGTATGATGGCTCACTGCATAGAGCAAGAACTATGAGGCAAAACCAGAATGTTATTTTTATTCTACTATTCATTATATTTACTCTAAGCAACTTTGCAGCCCTTCATTATTGTTTTTACAAAAGAATGAGAAAACAAGTCCTCGACTATGCACACGGTTTGTAGCTATGTATTTGTAAATTGCTGGGCTTGAAGGAATAGTTAAGGCAGATGTTACATGGCTGTGAATATTATCCTGCTAGTCACTCCTATTAAAGCCCCTCTTATCTCTAGGGTGAAAAAATGAGTCCAATTTGATACAATTGCTGCTAGAGCCAGTGGAGATGAGCCAGGTCACTGGAGGATCTATGTAGCTGTGGAGGCCCTGCTTTACTGGTATACACAAGGACAAAGCCAAGCAATCAGAAGACAGAAGCAGCTCCATTGTGGACACAAGGGCTGTGTGTCGAGGACAAAGTGTAGTAACTAAAGTTGATAACTGCATAAGAATGAGGCATCTACAATCCAATATGAAGTTTAGTACTTGCCACATTAATACTTGTGAAAAACAGATTAAAATCCCTTTGGGAATGATACCAACACCATTCCCACCTCTTCCCAGTACACTCAGCGCATGATTCTGGAGCCTGGGTGCAGACAGAGGGACTGGGAGCAGGGCAGAGTCCCTGCAGGTCCTGGTTGAACACAGCCTTCTCTGTGCAAGCATAGCTGGGGCAGAAAACATTAGGGCAAACAGCACGAAGGAAACACCTGGTTATCAGCCACCAGCAGCACCCCAGTATGTTGGAGGAGGGTATAATAAAAAAAGGACCTGCACCCAGATGAGCTCTTAATAAGCAAGTGAAAACCCAGCCTAAACAGACTGATGGAGCTGTGGAAGAAGTGGCACTACCTTAACTCATTGGATGTTTACTCAAAAGTTATTTTGCTGTGCAAACGAGCATCAGGAAGACCACCTATTGATTCGCTTTCTTCCCTCTAGACACTCACGATCTATCAAGCATGGAGAGCAAAAGAGAGAGTAAAAGAGAGAGAATGAATCTGCACTGTGGCATAGCAGAGGTTGCTTAGTCTGCATACCAAAGAGAAACTCTTCTTTCTGCCTTGCTCGGCAAGGGACGTTTCCCTGCATTTAGGCAACGCATCTGAATAAATCCTTTTCTCCCTATTAAGTCATCGGAAGGGGCAAGAGCCTGCTCCAGCCTCCCCGCTTGGTTTTAACCTCAACGGGTTAACTTCATAAAACTGCAGCTCTTTATTCCAGCCTGCGATTTCCCATCATACTTTAGGACCAGCGAACCGTCCCTTCATTGATGGCACCTTTTGGCTTCACAATAGAAGCCAATTTGTTAGAATTCTTCACAGGTCAGGGGCTGCGTGAAGATGTGGAGGGCGCAGCAGTGGCCGCTGGAAAATGAAGTTGTATTCGCTTGGCAAATTATACGTCTGCTGTACTTTATGGGCCTTGATTTCCTTTCCCCTCTCTCTCTCCCTCTCCCTTTCCACCCCCCTCCCTTCAGCCCCTCCCTTATCCTTGCTTTCTTTTTTTTAAATCGGAGAAGCGTGTATGTGAGCTATCGTCACATATCCAGTTAATGTAGGTTAATAGATTGATTCCAGTGACACGGATCATAATGAACAGTAAATTGTTTTATCTCTTAAGTCTTATTTGGTCAGCCAGGAAAACATATGAGGTAATATGGCTTGGACTAAATGGACCGTATAATAGATCTCCCTCTAAAGAATAAGGACAGGGGTGACAGCGCCTCTTATGATTAATGAAAATAATAATGGTCCTGAAATTGAAATTTTTCTAATTTTTTTCCCTTCTTCTCTCTTGGCTGCCACCAAAAACTTCAGCCAGCAGATGATTTGTGCACAATAACCACCTCTGACTTCTTCTTCAACTCCTAATACAAGTTTAGGGAGTGCTGGGGAGGGAGAGTTGAAGAGGGATGGGTGATTGCTTACATTTCTAAGAGCTCAGCTCAGAAGTGGAGTAGCATATAAACACAAACTGTTTGGTTTTAACCCTGGGTTTGGAGCAGATGCTTTCAGGTGCTTGTGACTTGCCCAAACACAAGATTTCCAAATGGGTCCAAAGGAACTGAGGCTGAAACATTCACATCATTAAGGTGCTTTGGAAATACCAGAATAATGTCTTAAACATTCAGACATGTCAGACCACTCCCTTTATTGCTTATGTTCAACACTCAGAATGATTTGTCATTATTAACGAATATTTACACTTGTTCAGTGTCAGTGTTGCTTGCAGTAGTAAATGTATAAGAAGGTTAGTTTCCCAGGTGAAGGTTTAGGCAGAATCATGTATTTTACAGACCAGATGTCAGGTTTTTTCGTAAGGGTTTCACCAAAGTGCTTCCATTTAGCTCAAAAAAACCTTTCAAATAAGACTTATGAGCATTTATCTTGAACAGTATCAGATAACCCAGCAGACAACATGAGATCTTTGTCACTTACAGACAGATAACCCTTATCTAACAACTATTAATAAGAATTGGGAGACCAAATCCAAATGGGATCAGCAAGGTATATGCACAAGTATCAAACACTATTACACAGCATGACCAGAAAAGTCATTTGGTGACACAGGAGAACTTTTGTGTTTGTGTGTGTGCATGTGTAATTCCCTTGTCTGTTCCAGTAAAGCCATAGGTGAACAGAAATACAGTACTCATTATAAATTTAATCCTCAGTCCTTTCTTTAAGAAATTTATATAAAATAAAATTGAGGATCTAGGGAACTGTCCCATGGAGCATCTTCCTATATAAGCATGACAATATGATTCTGTGTACATATGGCCAGTTACAGCCAGATCTGGATTTTGTCCCCCCCCACTACTTTTTATGGTGCTTATCTTTTTTTATTTTTCTTGTTTTTAAACTTAATTCCTTTTAAGGCTATAACAAACAACAGTAAGTGCCTTGTCCCTTTTATTCCTCTTTTATCTTTGTGCTTTATGGCTTCTTTGTTGTATCTGCTTTCATTCTTATAGGATCAATAAAAGGTTTGTAACATTGTGAGTTTTGGAGACAAGAAATTGCACTTAAGCAGTGGGATAATAGGGATTGTTTCCTGATGCTTCTGCCACAAGTAAACAGTTACATCCCTTTTTTTTTTTTTCTTCCAATATCTAATCTCAATATCTGCAGTCATGCTTTCGAGTTTTACACTGCCTGTCAGCAGGCAATCAGTTCAGATGTTCACCTCCTTTGGATTAACATCAAGCTCTGCAGTTTGGGTATATTAGCGGCAGGGTCAGTCATGGCAGCAGGAAGCAGTCTGTGCAATTTAAAAACAAAAAGCAAAAAAACCCCAAAACAAAACAAACAGCCAACAACAACAAAAAAAGAAGAATAAAAAGAGCTCTCTGAACTTCAAGGGTCTGGAAAACCCAAACTGAGACTAAACTTCATAAATATCCCTAATCTCTGATTTAGAAGCCAGGATTGTTTATGATTCATGGCATTTGATGACATTTAACAGCATGCAACCCATTACAGCCCTTAAGTCATTACACAACACGGCAGCAAATGTCATCAGGTGCCACAACAACAAGGCAGGTTATTGGAGGGGCAGGGTTCAGTTCAGATTAGTTCAGACTCCTGACGGATGTTAGCCTAGTTCGAAACTGAACCCAAATTCTGCTTGTCAGGCTTATCGTCCTTGCTTCTCTTTATTTTGTACAACTCACTCCCTCACAGCTCAGAATTCAAACTCCCAGTTTCTGGTGGAACACAGGCAAAAAATAATGATTATTTTTATCCATGAATTGCATTATTTATTTTTCTACAAAGAGATGGGGTCAGTCTGGGCCCTTCTGAATATACAGAGTGTTACTTATATCTGACATTATGTCTTAGTGATTTGGCACCTGGAGGCGCTTCTGTCTGGCAAAACAGGTCTGAGAAGATTAAAACTTCCAGTGATGAAATCGAAGTGTTAGGTGTTGGAAAGGGAATCCACAGGGCTAGTGAGCTGCAGCAATGTCTGTGAATAATGTGCTTCATAGCCATGTTTCAGGGCAGTACAATTAACCTTAATAAAGTTACTAGCATCTGGAAACAAATGGGGCATTAAAAATCTGTATGAAATATTTAGCTGAAGATCTTCTCCTAGCAAGTGGAATGTGACATGCCATGTCCTAGTCCTCTGCACTGGGGAATTTCCTCCAAGATAAGGAAAGTTTACACAAATTCCTAGGAAAAAACTTCAATGAGTAGAAAAGGAGAGAGTTTTTATGGTGCTGTACTGATTTGGAGATCACCTGTATTTCTGAAATTTGAACTTGAATGACAAGAAGTGGTGACTTCCAGGAGTAAAGTCCACACCTTCCAGAAAGCTGAGATGTTTCCACACCTTTATGTGTCCCTTCAGTGCCTAAACCCTACCTGTCATATCAGAACAGAAATTTCAGAAAAGCGCTGTGGAGCAGACTGAGGACCTCACTTTCCAAATGTTGCCAATGTCTTCATTTCTGATGCTAAAAACAGGGGAAGAATCCACAGAAAGGCAGGAGAGTGAGAATTAAGGGTGAGTAGCTGGTCATCAAAGTTGACAATGAATCTTTGCAACCTGAGAAAACTTTGGCTGTTACATGTCGGTTTGTGTTTCCATTTGATTTATCTGAACCAATTTAGATTCCTTGTAACTAATTACAGCCCAGCTATCTTTTAGAAGCTTTTAAGTTGCTTTAAGTTACACACAGTAAGACACGAAGGAAACATTTTAATTTGTTGACTTTGTGTCTTGTCTGGTCAAAAATACAGCAGTCATATACAATTAGTTTATTTATCTTGGGGGAGTCTTGAGGCATAGATATTTGACTCAATGTATATATCACGCATAATAATAATATACATGTATGACGTGCGTGTGAATATCCCTTCCACTTCATACTGAGAAGAGGTGGGTGTATATACACATTTACACATAACACAGCACTGCATTATTTTGTCTCTTATGGAAGAGAAAAAAGATATTAAAAAATCCAAGGACTGATTTTGCTTCTTGAACCAAGTCAAATATTTTCTTGTCAGTATGCTCATAACTTCAGACTGCAGAGGTCATGGCCTTGACTTTCTCCTTCAGATGGTTTGTGAGTGGAATGTCCTTGAGATTAAGGTTCCCTTTGTTTTCCTTGGGAGGGGCTTTGCTTACACTGGCAAGCAGCTGAGACTTGCCAAGGTCCTCCAGACTCTGTTTATTAGATTTTTATCTTCTTATCAGAGTCTTCCTCCTTAAATCATGTCAGCATTTTGCCACTCTTCAGGGATTCCTGGTGTTTTATTGTCTCTGAACTGCTTGGGGGGTGGGGTGAAGGAAGATATCCTAGCAAAAATAACATTTATGTAATGGCAGATATGGGAAAGATTCAACTGTCTCCTTAAGATTCTCATCCTGACCAAAATTACTAATAACTGGCCAGTTGTGGACTTAATTAAATCTATATTTAACCAAAATCCTATTGATTTCATTGAGAGTTTTGTGCCTGGTGAAGGACTGGCATTCCTGCCCAACTCTGACATGAGAAAAAGCCAACATGATTACTGTTGTTTTGTTTGTTTGCTTGTTTGTTTGTTTTTGTGTTTTTTTTTTTTTTGGCAAAGTGAAATTTCTTTTTGTTATTATTTTTACATTAAACCAAAAATTATCACTTGTATAATAATACCAATAAATATTCAATTTGCTGCATTGAATTTCTACTAAAATAAGCAAAATCTGTCATTTAAAGGTGATACACAAAAGTCTACGCATAATTAGAATTTGATATATGTATACAGATACATAAGCTAAAACACATGAATCTCTATTTTATCTCAAATTAATAATCTTAAAGACACTTACAGATCTTAGTGTGTGGCTCCTCCCAGATCTGCTTTGGAATAAACCAGTTCTGAAAAAAATTCATTTTCCCAAGGTCTCAACAAGGGAATGAATAAATCCTTATCATATGCAAAGCAAGCGTGGGTCATCTCTAGCTTGAGTGCTTTATATGGCGCAGGGGAACGTAAACGATTCATGATAAAGACCTGAGCAAATCACAGTTCATGCCACATGTGCCTACAGATTAACAGTGGTTGACTCTAAAGGTTTGAAAGCACATGAGCCTATGGTGTGAAGTTGAAGGCTCACTTTGAGTTCTAAGATGTGAGTGAGGAAGTTAACACTTTTGTCAAGATGACCTGGAAGAGAAAACCAAAGAAAAAGTTCAGTCATCGGTTCAAAATAGATGAACAGGTTCCCACACAGTGTAAACCAGCATATCATCATTAAGAGTATCAGCCTGTTGGCATCAGTAAAAGATGTACTCAACCTGGTAATATAGCAATAGCCATATTATATGCATAGACAGACAGACCAAATTTGTATTAGTCTTTGAAATATATTCGTCTTGGGATTGCTGTCACCCTTTGTCACGAGAATGAATCAGTAGGACTGTTCATACTTTTCTGCTTTAGGTAACTATTCTTTTGATAATGAATCTTTAATGATAATTGCTCCTCTAAGGAGAGCGTTTTCCACTCTTGTTAAAGCAATACTTTCTTGCAGAAATGTGCTTAACATTAAAGCTTCAAGACTGGTGTACTTTTCCAATTCATAAAGAACTCAGTGAAGGACAGAGACCTGAAAATTTGGGATAAATATCTAGGATACAGAAGATAAAAAACAATTGTGAGGGTAGATGTATGAGGTGTTATTTTTGATGCTCCCTACAATTTGTGAGAGTAACTTCTTTAGTCCTAATGCTAAACCTTACCTCAGCTAACCTGCTAAACTTTATAACATGACTGAGAAAATATCCTTTTAACCATATTTTATATGGACAATGTAAAGCCTCAAAAAAGTTCATGTTCTGGGACAAACATAAGCCAGATCATTCTATGATTTGGTAAAAATTCTCAGTGACCATTTAAAAACAATGTATTTACAAACTCAACCCAGTTATGGCAAAGTTACATAGAATTGCTTTAATTTAATTGCTTCAATTTTACAAACAAAATTTAGCATTTCTTCAGCATTCTGTCTTTGTGCCAACAAAACCCAGGGAAGCTATGGTTAAAACAAAGCCCATTTTGCAAAGCTATTCAGTCACTGTGAGAAGTCCTAGACACGCAAGCCCATGTGTTCAGCCAACCTTGCGGGAATATGCTCATGCTTACTGTGCTATCTGGAGGAGTAACAAATGTCTGCCAGTGCCACGTGAAGGAGGAACTCACATTTTTAAAGAAGTAAATAGCTGCAAACCAACAAACACCAGTGGGATGAGGTTTTGTCATTCCTAGAACAGAAGTAACAGGTGGAAAGTTCTGAGCCATGCAAGGCCATGAAACTGGTGCTGCTCGTAACTACCTGACTGTGAAGGCTCCAGCTTATTGTTTCAGCTAAAAAGAGCTGTGCTGCAAAAACAACCTGGGTATGTATGTCAGGTCCGGTCCTCAGCTATGGATTTGATCCAGAATCAGCAGAATTGGGAAAGGAAATGGGGGCGTGCAACCGTGTGTGTGGACAGATCTCTGTGCAAGTGTGAGCGTGAAAGACTGCATTGCAAATTCAGAAATGTGATGCTACTAAATTAATCTGGCAACTGAAGAAAAATGTTAGGCTTGTTTTGGCTTTCTTTTACTATAAAGAGCTTAAATGATAGAGAGGAATTAGCGTCCGCTGAGTTCCCTCCCCTGCCATCGCTTCACAAGAAGGTGTCCTCTGTATATAACTTGAGGGAGTGTAAATATTTTACCAGCAAGTGATTTCATGACAGTGAGAGCCATGTGCAGAAACTGTTGCAGCGTGTGCCTGAGATGAGACTCTTCCAGTGAAAGTCTATTTACAGGATGTAGCATGTGATTTTAATTGCAAGTATGTTCCTCCTTCCTTTTAAATTCCTCATGATTTCACATATACCATTAAAACATTGTCATATGAGCTTTCTGTGACTGTTTGGCATGTCTTCCAGAATGAGAGGGAAAAAAAATCCCTGTTAGTGCCAACAAAATCACATACCAAAAATGAGAAACAGATAAGACAGCAAATTCAGCATGAAGCAGAGTGGGAGAAGGAATCAGATAAGAGGAGATCCAAATTCTTGGGCTTTCCACACTCCACTCATTCTTTTATAAGCTTGATTTTGTTCCCTCTCTTTTCTCTGGCATCCTCTGTTATTCATCATTTGAGCTCACCTCCAAATGCTGGGTGTTTGGCTCCATTACCCAGGAGATCTCAGGAAAGGGCTTGAGTAAAGGATTCAGGAAGAATCTCAGTGGCTTTAGCTCACACATTTGAGAAGGAAAGTGCCTTTCTGGGGGCTCTGAGCAGCTGAGCATTGCCTTTAAAAGCGTATAGGGAACAACAGTGCAGGTTTCAAGGCATTAGGCTTAATAACACTCAATAATTCAGGCTTTTGGATTTATGTGCACCATATAAGCAAACTTAAAATGATTTTACTATTAAAAAAATTGACTGTATTTTTAATGAGCTCACTGTATATTTCAGTGGAAAACATTCACAGTCTCCTCATTCCCTCTTCAGGTTGGTGGTATTTCACCAGGTGTCTCTTCTAAAAGACACACTCATGATGGAATGAAGGATGAAATTAAAAAAAAAAAGCAAATAAAGAATGGCATAGCTATAATTTGGGTTTTACCAGTAATTTATGGCAGTGCCTGCTAGTTTTGCACTTCTTTTGCATTTGAGAGTAGTTTATTTCTTAGCCAGAATTGTTTCTGGCCTTGATGAACCTTCTAACAAAGCTCTAGTTCATTTTTGTAGAGTAAATTTATAGTCAGGAATCTTAAGGAATAATATATAAGAAATGTTATGTTTGCCTCATAATAGACAAAATCCTCTCAAACAACCCTGACATCATTATTTCCCCATGTCAGTGTCTATCCAAATTTTACATAATCTCTGTCATCATAATGTCTTATTGGATATAAGTAACATCAAAAATTGATCTGAGCCACAATGTACTGCTATGGAATCAGATCGAAACTCCCCCAAAAGCTGAGAGGACTTTGGTGTTGGCAACTGAAAAGCTGAGGTGATGATCTCAACCACAAGGTTACAATTTATACTCAGAACCACACAAATTTTCTGTTCAGGAGTGAGAAGAGATAATCTCATAGGTTGCTCTACTGAAATAAATAATTAAAAAAAATATCCCATTAAAAAGGTCATAATGATTTGACCCTGTGTGATGTTCAACAGTAATATATGAGACAGTCCATTCCAAAATGAGTATGATCTTGCATTTTTGCTCAATTTGAATGGTACTTTCCTGCTTGATTTGCATTGTACATTTCCCACATGATATGGCCATTTAAATTGCCAGAAATAACTGGAAAGTGAGGGACATCGGCACAGTCTGGCCTCGACAAAATGATGAACAAACTTTTCCAACTGGCAGGCTGGGTTTGGAGAAACGTCCCATTTCATTTTTCTCAGTCTTCCTCTGCGCTTCAAGGTGAGATAGGAAGGGTCTAAAGGTTTCCAGACTAAACGAACTCCTCCACAAGCAATTGTATAAGAAGAAATTCCTCATAAATGTCAGTAACTCAGTGCACACTTATTTTAGGTAATTGCTTTTATTTGTGCTTTTGAGAATGCTACACATCATGGCAAATGGCTTGGTGGGAGACCTGATGTCTTCCAGACAAATGGCAGAAGTAGGAAACCCTGCTGCAGAATCACTGTATTGTACTCTGGAAGTCACACATCATGTATGTTCCACCACGCATACCAGTAAAGACACAGATGTCTTCTTCAGTGCTGGTTAAGAGTGAGGAACTTTCACTGGATTTGAAGTGGAACTTCAAATTCTCCCTGTAATGCATCTCTGCTTTAAATGGCTCTTGTTTCCAAAATCATGTGTGAGCAGAAAGTTCAGAAAGTGACATTCTCTGAGTGGTAGTAAATTGTTAGTCTGTTTGCTTAGTCTGTTAGTCCTACTTGCTGGGATTAACTCTGTCCTACTTTGTACATTCTGGATTGAAGGTTAGACAAGGGTCAAGTAGGCGATTTCAACACTATCTGATACCAGCTTACCCCCTCCAGTAAGAGGAAAGCTTTTCAGCCAATCCAGTCTAATGCTTCCATCTCAAACTCCGCTTTGTTTTGTTTGTGTGTATAAGGAGGTTTGAGGGCAGGAGGGCACAATTTTAAACCCTAACTCACAAATCCATAACATCCATCATTATCTGTCTATGTGAGGCTATTATTGCCTTGCTTACAAATCCCCCTGTTCAAATACACGCAATTCCCAGGAAAGACCATGTTCCACTGGGTTGCTCCATTGCTGAAACCTTTCTGACTTTTTCACCCATGTGTACACTTATGGCTATAGGAAAGACCAATACTTTTACCTTGGGCTGGGATTACCTAAATTACCTCCAAAATTGAGAGCATAAAATCCACTGTAATGTGGTAGGAAATAGGCACATGATGTCTTAACTAAATAAACCTCTCCAATCTTTTAAAGACCAAACCTCACCCTTGTATTTGAATCAGACTTGGATTTGGTGCCAGTGGAGGAAAATTGACCATGAGCACCACGATCCACTCTCTTGCTGGAAGCCTTAATGGATGGATAGGCAGACAGGCACAGACGAACATTGACCTTTCCCTCTCTTGCATTTAAGACTCAGATATAAGTCCCACTATAAAGAAACTATGCAAAATGAGGAAGCTATAAAGAATCAATTATTACGGCCTTAAATTTTATTAGATCATTTCTTTGGACTGAAAATAGCAATGGGTCAAACTGTGCCTTTTAAAATATAAAAATTTACTTTTATTCAAGAGACAGAGAAAAAACTTGCAGTGCTGAGGTATATTTTCTTACTAAGGTTCTTCTTTAGGTGTGCTCAGGAAAACGCAGCGAATGCAAAACTCCCTGTTTCCCTAGTCTACACAAAGCAAATTCTCCATGGATTTGTTCAGGTTCACAGTAGGCAACACAGAAACTAAGGTTATGCTTTGAATGCCTAATGTCAGCTCCCCACTCCAAGTCCTCAGCCTCATTTCTCTCATGGCTTCATTTATATGTTGCTTCCTTTTGAACGGGGTTAAAATTCCCAGTTGGTGGGGGACATTTCAACATTGAATTAACTGTCCTTAGATTTAAAGTTTCCTTCCTATTCCTAAAAATAAATTGAGGAAGGAGAAGGAGAAGGAGAAGGAGAAGGAGAAGGAGAAGGAGAAGGAGAAGGAGAAGGAGAAGGAGAAGGAGAAGGAGAAGGAGAAGGAGAAGGAGAAGGAGAAGGAGGAGAAGGAGAAGGAGGAGAAGGAGAAGGAGAAGGAGAAGGAGAAGGAGAAGGAGGAGAAGGAGAAGGAGAAGGAGAAGGAGAAGGAGAAGGAGAAGGAGAAGGAGAAGGAGAAGGAGAAGGAGGAGAAGGAGAAGGAGAAGGAGAAGGAGAAGGAGAAGGAGAAGGAGAAGGAGGAGAAGGAGAAGGAGAAGGAGAAGGAGAAGGAGGAGGAGGAGGAGGAGGAGGAGGAGGAGGAGGAGGAGGAGAAGGAGAAGGAGAAGGAGAAGGAGAAGAAGGAGAAGGAGAAGGAGAAGGAGAAGGAGAAGGAGAAGGAGAAGGAGAAGGAGAAGGAGAAGGAGAATAAACATGACAATCCTAGGCCAGAGAAGGCACACAAGCCATCTCTTTGGAGGTCAACCTGAAAAGAATGAGTCTGGTCCTCAGTCTAGTGTGATATCCCTCCAACATTTATAGTATGCAGTTGCTGATGGAGCAAACTGAATTCTGACCTTCCTAATTCAGCAACAGAGCTAAGAAGAACTCTCCAGCACAGTGAAATTACACAGCATATAAAGGAACTCCCCCTTCAACATTATTTATTTGAATGAACTCTATCTGTATCACAGAAAAGGCTGTGGCATGCTTATTTTGCAAAGGGATCATTTTGTCCAGTTCCAAAGCAAGCACATTAAAAGAATTCCACATAGCCTTCATAATAAATCCACCCAAGGCCCAGCACCCAATTGCTGTTGTGTATAGGGATTTTTTATTTATTTAACTGCCAAAAAAATGCACACATAATGAGACTATGTCCTTCTATGAGAGGAGAGTTCAATAGTTTAATTTTTGTTAACCAAAATCCCTTGTACTAAGGTAAATTACATTGCATTTTCTATTACTAGCTCTGTTAATTGTCAGGCAATAAGAGTTTATGCACTCATCCAAAGCAGCAGAGAATTTCCCATAATGTTACAAAATAAAACCTGACAAAGCACAATAATCTTTTGTTTATTGATGTGCTACTAGGCTGTGGAAAACATCAGATCTGTAATGTGCCTTTGGTTAGGAAATTTGGGCCTAAAAAGATATATTGGGAATGGCAGAGGAATTTTAGGTTCCAAGAATATATATACATATCCATGTGTGCACATAAAATAGGGTGGTTTTTTCTAAGGAAAATTATGATTAAAGACTTTAGCATCTACAGTGAAGGTTCTAAGACTGAAAGAATAGTGAATGAACAAAGTAAAAGGCATGTGAATGCAAACAGAACTTGTTAGCAAATACTGTTTCAGGTAAGCAGTATTTAAAGACAATGTGAAAACCAAGTAAAGGCAACACTTAGTACCTTGGATGAGATATTTGGTGTTTCACTGTGTTCAGGTTGTCCTGTCCTCATCTGCAATTAGTAGACAAATATCTAGGAGTCCTGAAAGATGTACATATGTATATAGTTTTAACTAGCCTAGACTAGGTTCTGCCCTTCTTTCATGCCCTCTTTCAGGATCTTTCTTGGGTATGAGATCGCAAAGTGTAGGTTCCTTCTGGCACTCAAAGACTGGGTCCATCATACCAAAATTTGTTTTTTCTGGTCTGGATAGAGCATATTTATGTCAAGGACAACAAAGCAAGGGTTTTTTTCCATTTTCACAGGAGAGAATTAAAGTGTACTTGTTTTCCATATCTGCCCTGGTTTAGTGAACAAATTAGTAGGTTTTAAGAGGTGGTTCTAAGTAATGCAGAAGTGGCTAAAGTTTGGACTTTTCTTACATATTTTCTGACAAGAACCAGCATGGCTCTTGCCATTTAACAAGTAATGATGGAGGATGATCATGTACATTTCTGCTTCTCAGAGTATTTATTTTAATTACAAAGGCTTATAAACAAATAGGGAGAGGGAAGAAGTGGAGGAAAGGAGGTTGTGGGTGCTCTTTATTGTCCTGATTTTGCCTTTAGAAAGTAGAAGAGAAACAGAGAGAGAGATTCTTTACCTTGCAATAAAAGATGGCAAGGTGATAAATTAGTGCTCTCAACTGAAATTGATTACTTTGTCTTCCTACCTTGTTCATGTGGCAGCAACACAGATGCTCTGAAACAGGGTAATGACAGGTTGGAGAAAACCTTTCAGGTTGGCCTGGTGGAACATTTCTCCCTTTCCCTCCTCCCACTGTTTCAAAAGATAAACCACCCAGTGCTCTGCCTACACGAGGGCAAGTTCCACATGCTCAACACCCCCAGTGCTCCCGCTTGAAAACTTTTTAGCCAACTTAAGAAACCTAAATGCTAAAATGACTAATGTCAGTGATTTTTTCTCTTCTGTGACTGGACATAGTTCTGATACTCGGAGGAAACAGCTTACGTAGCAAAAGGTTGAAGCAACATCTGGTCACCTGAGATGGTGCAAAGAAAACAAGCAATGAGACATGTTTTATCAGCATTTTCATTTGAATTTATCTGTATAGGATTCCAGCTGATGAATTCCAGCTGCTAAATAAATGGGAATTTTGTTTTAAAATAATAATTCAGATTTCTGCAATGGGTAGGCTCCCATTTCATCTTTGCTAAACTGGGGGATTGACCGTTTACATGGTATGAGCTGTAAGACCATTGCATCCTTCAGCAGAGGAAGGAATCTTTCTGACATGCAACAGGATTGTGCTTTAGGTGGAAAAAAATATCTTGAGAAAAAATGCCAAGCAATTTTTTATCTGTCAGGATCCCATGTCCTGCATGCACAATTAAGGAGAGATGCCAATACGATGGACCAATCAAGAGCTGGAGGACATCAGAATAGTACCCTAAATTTCTACCATAGATAACTGGTCTCTAGAACTAGTGAGAGCAGCTGTAAGGAAGGGAGACCCATGCAAGAAGATGATTTAGTGTAATCATTCAAACTCATAAATGTTGTGAATTTCCAAAGTAAGTTCTTTGATGGAAATGCTCTGTGTGATGTGAACCTACTCTCTTTTCTTCACTTAGCTTCAGCAGAGATGATCAAACAAATCAAAGGGCCTTTCTTAGAGAAAGCCAGCTAGACTGAGTCCTCTTTAGCCACATGTATTGGTGTGTACACCTAGATGTCCCAGCATTTCTGCTGATGTAAATCAGCTCAGGCCTTGCCTCTGAACCCTTTATCCTGGCAAAGAAAGGACAGAAAGCCTTAGACACCTTTGATCATGTATGAAAAATGTCTGGTAGTCACTGCAACTTGTCCAATCAAGTGGCCTCAAACCAAAGCTGTTCCTAAACTTCAAGCAGAGGAGAATCAGAGTTGTCCTTTAAAAGGAAGTCATTCATTTAGCAGTGACTGTATAATTTAGATGAATGGGGGGAGCCACATAAAATTATACTTACAAAAATTTAAGCAGACTCTTGTTGAGGTAGTTTTCTTACATTTCCCTATATTGTATAAAATAATAAATTATTTGAATAGTTCTATTATCTGTCCTTAACTGAAACATACAGTGCCTGTCCTAGTTCCTCAAAAAGCTTGTTAATATGCAATCACCTAGTACAACTGCTAAGTTTTTAAAGGTCGCCTATGTTTTATTCATAAAGGGTGGTTTTCTGGAAGGAAAAAGGTTACAGTGTCATGTAATATCATATTCTGATAGAGGCTCAGCTTCAAAAATGTATTTCCTAACAGTTTGTAGTGAAGAAAAGTAGATTTGTTTGGGGTTTCTTAGTTTGACTGAGACCTGCCGCGTTCCACAAAATGTCTGCTAGATGGGAGCAGCATATAATTTTTCAGACATATTTCAAATATTTAAACATTACTGGTGTCTCTCATTTCCTTGCTAGCCCACTTTCAGGATGAGAGTTAGAATGGCCTGACAGCATTTGTTTATTCACACTGAAAATACTATTTTAAATTATGGTAGTGAGAGACTGAATAAATTTTGGGACTGGAATTCAACACAATAAGTATAGTCTAGTGGAAAAAGCACAGGCTCCAAAATGATGGGTGACTGTCCCAGCTGTGATATCAAAGCCTGACCTCTATGACACCTGTGTTTCTGTGGCAGGGTTTCTTATATCGACTCTGTGATGACGGAATACAGGGTGTACTTAGGTACCTTTATGTTCCACAAAACCCCTCACATTTCATAATAAATATATTGAGCATTCACCTTCCAACTGAAAATAAATTTCCAAATCCACCTTTGCCTTAGATGGCAATTGTTGTCTTTATTTTAGAAGACTCGGGTCTGTCTCTAAGAGACAGAGCAGAATACTACTCAGTCATTCAGCCCAGACCCAAGCTATAAACGAGTTTCCGCACTTCCCATGCTGTAGAGGAGTGTCTATCTGGATAAAGATTTAAGCCTCTACACTAAGGATACCTTGCTCAGTAGACCAAAAACAGACTTTCGAGAAAAACTGATCCATAAGATATAGGAATAAGCATTATGATTTCCACAAATGGGACACAGTAACTTTTGGGGAGGTGTGTGATAGGAGGACATTTTATTATTTGTCTAAGTGTCCCATATTTAGTTAACCAGCTGATATATGCTTTTCTCTGGGAAGTACTCACTGAAATGAATTAATTTGTTTTTCTTTATGGATTTTTGCTTGCCACAAAATGGGTGGTAAGCCTCACCATTAAAAGCAGTTCATATAGAGAATGTGACCCGAGTGAGTTAATTGGCCTTTTTCAATGAAAAGCTCCCAATTTGAAAGTTCCAGTACCACTAGCAAGGGTGCCAAATTCAGTGAGGTTACGAAAATAAATGTGAACCCTTCAAAACACTTGAAACACAGGCAGTTGATGGAATAAAACCATTTTGCTTAGGACAGAGTAAGCTGACTGTTGTTATTCACTCTGTCTCCAGCTGAACTCAGAGGTAAAAGCCACTTTACTTGCTGATCTGTAGATCTGCTGTATTATTAGCATTTTATTCAATTTTTGGAAACGTGACTTTGCATTTGTAAGTGGATGGTGAGGCTCTGCCTTTTCCAAATGGACGAGGTCTTTGGAGTTATTAAATTATTGAGGAAACAGTTTGTCCCAATTTTCAGACCTAACTTGGCTTACTAAACAAATTTCAATGTAAATAAGGTTCTAAATCTATGCATTCATTAGTACTGTTTAACAGCAATGACATTTCTTTGGCAAGAAAGCTTTCTTTGAGAGCCTATTTAGCCTCAGGTCACTTTAGCTGAGGCCCCAATGTCGAAGAGAGAGGGAGAAAAAAAAAGTGTTCACGTCAATAAAAGTTTTGTTTTCACTTTTTCTTTAATGGCCCAGTACAAAACTTTAGTTTGGCAACTGATGGAAAGAAGAGGGCCAGAGTAAAGAATGTGTAAGGCAAAATTATATGGAATCTGGAGAGCAAAGAAAGCCTTTTTATTCTCTGTTTTTATTTCCCATACCAGAACATCATTTTAGCCATGTCAGAATTGTGTCAGCATGAAGAAACAGGCCAAGAAGGGAAAGCTTTGATCAGAATCACCCTCAGAGTGTGCACACAGACATACGTACACACCCAGACATGCTACCCATGGAGGAGGGGATTGATTTATAAAATAGTAACATGGTCAGAATTCACTGCTCCTTTCCACTTTGTGGCACCCGAGTCTCATGTCTAGCAAAGAGTCTAATTCGTAAGAAATCACAGGCTGCAGGACTGGAAGTGAAACCCTCTGTGTCGCAGAGCTGCAGTCAATGGGGAGTAGAGAAGCTTTGTGAAAATCACTGAAGGAAGCTTTTCAAGGGGCAGACAGGATTTGGCTGATAAACAGCCTGCAGACAGAGATGTCTGCCATGTAGAAAGTCTCCTCTTGAAGTCTTCATGCTCAAGGATCTGTGCTTGGAGGTTTGCTGTGAGCATTAAGAGCAATTTCCTATCTCAGAAAGATCCTTTACAGAAAGCTCAATCCTTCTAGGTTTCCAGTGAATGGGAGAATTTTATCATTTTTTTTCCTTTCCAAACTGTTGCAGAGTGTGTGTGGTATCGCCGTAGTCGTTGCTGCTGCCGTTCTGTCATGTAACACGCATTACACGCTTTGCAAAACTTCTCTGCCTCTCCAGGTGACTATAAAAGTTGAAATACTATATAAATGGCCACATTTCAACTCCTTGACTGTGGACTACAGAAGCCCAGAAGAATAATCTGTTATATATTTCATAAATATACATAGGTATGAGTTTCTGGGTCATGGGAGAATAAGTCTTTATAACTTGTGACCTAATACTGGGAAATGCTGAACTTCTGTCCCATTTACTGTAATACTTGTGTAACCTTTCATTTATTTTTCTTTAAAGCGCTCCTTGGGTATGGAAAAAGGCTATTTGCACTCAGACAAGTAACAAGAGACTAGAGGCCAGATCCACACTGAAAATCAGATGCACATGTTCTGTCCCTAAAAAATGTCCTATTTGTAATTTCAACATAACTCTGGGATCATAAGTATCTTTGTGCATCTGGTCTCAACCAGCTAACTTTATGGCACAATATACAAACGAGACGAGAACAACGATTTTAATTCATATTTATCAAGTTCAGACTAGCACATTAATTGCTTGGCTAGCTTTCATTTTTGTTATTAGCTAACCTGTTTGACGGATAATATTGTTGATTATTAGGGCACAGCATACATGTAGTTTTTGCCATCAGTCCAGTCCTAGGTTGACGTCTTCTACCTCTCACCAATGAAAACAAAAATATTTCAAGCATGAGGTGTAGAAAGTTTTTTTGTTTCTTTACTTTTTCTTTTCTCTTCCTGCTTGAGGAGCCAAGTGCAGAGCCTGTGGTTGGCAAGTGATGAAGAGAAAAAAAAAAAAAGAATGGAAAGATCTCTCCAGGAATGTTTGCTTCCACTATATTTTCTTTCCTATAACTAATTATTCTGGCTGGACAAAAAATAAAACACAATAAAGCACAATAAAAAACCTGTATGTGTATTGGATTTCCAGGTTCAGTAGGAGCCAAAGTTTTAGGTACATGAAGGGGAAGAAGGAATGGTCCTCTTCATCCCTCAGCCAAAATATCAACATCACACTTGCCAGTTATTCTCCGCCATGATTATCTGATTGGCGTATAAACTGATAATTCCCATCCTGCTCAGAATGGAGCACGTACACACTTCAAACAAACTATTCCCTAGTGCTTGGCTTTATCAGCGACTCAAAACAAAAACCGTATAACATGTCAGCTAAATTTCCCCCTTAGGCATAGCTGTGTCTCAGGTTTTATGTGCCAGCCTCCAGCAGGTCTGAAGGAGAGGAAGAAGGGAGAACTATTTCCAAGTGCTACTATAAGGTTACTACAACTTCACTAGCTTTGCATCACTACTTCTCCCTCCCATCTTGCAGAGCAATGGATGAAATGCTGGAAATAATTAGGAATTTCATGGCTTTCCACAAAAACAACATTTTTGCCTCTGCCACTCCAGAAGGAAGATCTTCAATCTCTCTATTTTCTTATTGAAGGACAATAGGTTTCTCCATGTGTGGGAACTGGTGAAACTAGAATTTATTGAAGGTACATATACAGCCTTCAGATTCAGGAGAAATTCTAAGAATTGTAGAAGTGATTTTTTTTTTTTTTAATTATTATAGCTATCTGGGACTTGAAAAAATACTTCCACAGGGAAGAGAGGAGGAAATCCAATCAAAAAATCTCCGTTATTATATTCTTCAGATATTCCTCTCCTCTGTGAAATATGTTTCCAAATATCACAAGAAACGTACTTGGATGATATTCTTGACTTAGCATAAGACATTGTGCCTGTGGGAGAGCTAATGCTGAGATAGATAGCTTAGGAGAACTCTGACTTACCTCGTGACTTTGAGCAGGTAACCTCGATCTGGGCCCAGCCTTCAGATTTACCACAACTTTTAGCAGAAAATGCCACAACCCAAGATTCAAGTGTGGATATGTATTAGAAAAATTGAGATAAAAATCCAAATGTAAAAGTGGATCAGGGCTTATCTGCATTCTCCCCTATTTCTGACTGTTCTGGAAATCCTGTGCATTATTGCAGCTTTTCTTCATTTATCTCACTGCAGAAAACCTGAATCTTTGAGAAATGCTTTCTTTCAGATGTGGTCCAGGTTTTCGTAGATCAATAAGATCTGCTGTACCTTAAATGAACTGTCTGACTGTATTGTATAACATAGGCGTCATGTGCGAGGCACAGCCACACAAAACACACCAAGTGCGTCTTGCCTAAATATCACATTCTGCTCCGTAGTTTTGGACTGTTTTCCAGGATAAAAACATTCAGATAAAAATAGATAAATATGTAGATGCTTATCTTATTCTTACAAATAAAATCTCAAATTATTCATGACTGCTTTCTGCTCATTTCCATTTAACTTCAGGTATTTCGATACTAGGGCATACATGATTTTCTGTTCTCTGTATAGTATTAAAAACCACCAAAAAACTAAAACAGCCCATACTTTTTAAATGGGCTTCTAAAATATGACAGAGAACCATTCCAATGAAGATGCTGTTTTAAAATTGTTATGAATTATTATCGTGATAGACATTTCCAAGGAATTTCAATTTCAGAAGCCTCTACGGTCAACTAATAACTTATTAAATATTACTCAGTCATTAAACATCTTCAGTTTAAAAATGAATATTTAGGGGATAGACATCTAGTAATACATCTTAATCCTATTTTTAGATTAGATCCTCTTAAGAAATTCCCATATGCTTTTAGATAAAGCTTGAACCTTGCTAATCTTTCTCAATATTCTCTGCCTGCTGGTACGTACACAACGGCCCCTAAAAGCTGTACTTAGGGGTCATGTTTAGGTTCACTTTTCACAAGGTAATTGCACTCCCTCATTTTCATGTGTTTTAGCACTAGACTCACAATAAGGGAGGAGGTGGAAGAGAAAAAACAGGGGAAGTCTAACAATAATGTTTGCCTATTAATGAAATTACTACAAGCGGACTAAAAGTCAGAATCAAAAAATAACCCTGACATTAACAGAGTTATTATTTAAATCAATTGGATAGAAAACTGTTCATTGTGTTGGGACTAACTAAAAAGTATATGATTAAATTAGTTCCCAGCATTTAAAAAATGTTTGAAGTAATCTCTAGTATAAACCAATAGTAGGTGGTGAGTGTCTTTAGCAATGTTCCTGGATTTTAACAGTATTGCTTTATCTAAATATATTTCTTAGAGTCACAAACCCTAAAAGGTATAAAATAAAGTAGATTGAGATGGATTAGGTTAATTAATGGGTATGAACTGGCCTTTCACCTCAACAATTGTAGACAAGTTCAACCTAAGAGCTTAAATCAGAGTTTGCTGTTCTAAGCTCTAGTAGACATTAATTCACATCATATAATTTGGCAGAGTTGGCCCAGAAATGAACTTGCCATGGATTTGACCCTCCAAGTCAGAGATGGGGCAGCAAACAAAGAAAAAAAAAAAAGGAGAAAATAAAAAAGAAAACCGCAATGTCTCCCAGCTGCTCCCCGGCTTGTGTATAAAATAAGAGCATGTTTTGAGGGTTTACTCACACGGATGGTACATGCTTTTGTTTGGAGATGAACACTGTGGACCCAAAAGGTGAAGCAAAGCCTCATGAGGACTTACAGGATGCAATGTGGAGTTTGAATTGGAGAAGTGATTTTAGGACTTTTGGGCTCTTTTGAGGAGACTGTGCCTTGGGAAATGTGTGCCTTGAGGTCGTACCGATGGACTTCATCTGTTGACAAAATTCTTCTGCTCTTACAGCAATACAACAGCCATGGCTTTGCGAACACCAGCACACTGCATACACAGCCACACAGGAGCTACAGTATCAGACCAATTTCTCTGCTCTTATTTGCATGCCTGCAGCTCTGCAGGGGGTTGCACAAATAGACATGGAATGGAAACAGATAAAATACATTAATCCTTTTGTTTTGTTTTTATTATCTACCTGGAATTCAGGCATGAAACTGCCAGATCATTATTCACTGATAACTGCACAAGCAATAGAAAACTGTTCCATGAATAAATCTTTTCCCTGAATAAAGCAATGGCAGTCGTAATACGCATTTAATGGATTTATCAGTTTTACATTAAATGCCTTTTATTTTAAAGCGCCAATTAATTTCATAGACGTCCCTTTTAGGTCTAGACATCACAGTTTGTGGTGATGTCCTGCTGCAGCCAGGTTCACCTGAGGAACACTGGGAGTTTGTGTGTATACCTGAGCATCTGTCCCATTCATTTGACTATATATATTTTACTATAATGAGCAAATATAGCCAGCACCACTCCAAGAGAAGAAAACAGGGGACCTTGCGCAGAGCGGGCTGGTATGAATCAGAGAGCTGTGAACAGCTGAGTGGCAGACGGATTTAAGGGAAGCCCTCTGTCAAAAACCAGGCCAGAAGAAAAAGATGAAGCACTCCTCTGGGTTTGCAGGACCACGGCAGTTATTAGCGAATATTTGTACATTTGGCAGCAGGATTATTGTTTCACTGCTAATGCGATTTTTTTTTTCAGCCCTGTGTGGCTGTAATATACATCACAGTCTTTTCATGAAGGTTACGGTTTAAAAAGAAAAAAAAAAAGAAAACGAATGTAGTGTTCTAAAAATAGGTTCATGCATTTGGAATTGCGTTCAGAGACCAGCAACCACTGACACCGTCACAGCCTGACTGCTTTTAACTTTTCACATGGTGTAAGATCTGTGTGCAAGCCAGCTGAAGCAAATATCTTCTGTTTATATGGATTTGGGATACACAATCACACCAAAAGGAAAATACGCAGGAGACTGACAATGTCTGGATCATTAATGCAGTTACATCTGTCAGAAAAAATGTTGCTTAAATAAATTTTGTCAGAAAATGGGACTGGGCAAGGAACCAAAATGCAGCCAAATTAGTTTTTTCATCCAGCTCTACTAAATTGTCTATGCATTAATAAGGTACGTAGGTTCCTTCGGTACTTTCAATGAGACCTGCACCTTAGAAGGACTTTCAGTATTAAATTCAGTTAACTTACTGTTCTTTAGCCAACTTGAACTGAATTCATCCAATGGCTGTTTCACAGTTCAGTTAATACTTCTTTAGCTCTCTCATATTTATTTACCATAATTACATACATAAATAAGACTATTTTTTTTTCTTTCTCACTATATCTTCTCCACATCTTTTCCACTCAAGACAGGGTTCACAGGTGACTGTGAAACTCGTGCTGTCCTAAAAGGGTTGGTCTCCTGAAATTCAGTCTGTGCATGGGGGAAGGTGAAGTCTGCAAAAGCAGAAGAGGTTGTGTGATCAGGAGACCAAATATGCAGAGGTTTCATGCTCGCACCAACTCTGAATAAATTCATTCCCAGAGAGAAGACATTCCCCTGCCTTATTACGAAGTGCTCCTGCTGATCAAAAGAGAGGTAGGGAGATATTATCAATGTACGAAGCCCTTTCCCCTCCCCGTTTTTTATTTAACATGGCTTTTTTCCACTTCATTGCAATTCTCTAATTGACCTGGGTTACTATTTACTAGTTTTGCAAAACACAAGCTAAATTTATACTGGTAGGATTTTACCTTCCTTTCCTCAGGAGAGAAAAAAAATAACACTACGAAGAAATCAAAGAAAACCAGCACTGATGAACTGTCATAACCCAAGTTCAGCTCAGGTGAATGCAGAAATCTAGGTCGAAATCTTGTCCCACTAGGCTCTACAAAATAATCAGAGTAGAAAGGTCCTAAAATACTCAGATTACTCCATCTTATATTCCAAGTGAGTGAGCAATTAGAGAAAGCTCCATAATTGCATTAACCAAGCACAAATTTCTCACTGAAGTTTTCACTGGGGAATCTCAGCATTTGGTTGCAGTTGCGTGAAGGTTTAGTGGAGTATTTCCTTTTGCAAAATCAGATTCCTGTCTGGATGAGGTTCCAAATTTACCTCACATACACTCTGGGATCTAGTTAACACAGTGTGCTATAGACAAAGCTTCTTAAAGTTGCAACCAGGCTGTATTTTATATAATTGACATCTATAACAAATTTCTCAAAGAAGGAATAATGTGCATAAGTAGGAATGAGGAACAAGAAAAGCACTGGCTACTGATAGGGAGTGCATGGCATGCAAAATTGGGTCATTGACTTCTGGCCTTTGACAGTCTTGAGGTTAGATCTGGCTTACATCACAAGTGAAATGATCATAGGGGTTTTGCTTCAAAAATTAACACTCAGTTTGATTGAGTTTGACAGAAATAGCACACAGATGCCAAGAACCAAGTCAGACAGAACTGGGTTGTTTGGTGATACATCTGTTGATGGCAATGCTGCATTCTTTCGTTTGCCCTGAGCCAACAAAAAATACCTGTGACATAAGAAGTCATTAGGGAAAAAACCAGCATTTTTTACAGCCTCTGTACATAGAATACAAACTATGTTTGGTGAGACATAGAAGTAAATATAGCATTTTTACAAATTAAAGTGAGATTTACTTTCAGAGTGTCCAGCCTAAAATCAGACTGGTACAGAAGTCACTTAACCTCACGCTGACATTCTACTTGTTAGATATTATCTAGTGACACTGCAAACCTCAAAGTCCAGTTAGGAGCCATACTTTCAATATTTGTGTGGTCTAAAAATCAGAAAATATCTGGTCTGCCAGTCAAAATACAACTTTTGTAAATCAGGGAAGAACTTGGATAAAAAACAGAAGTTCTGTGAGGATTTTAAGTGCATCCTCCTTTTAGCCAGATCTAAATCACCATCAGGATAAGAAATTTTTCTCATGGTATTTCAGCCCCCACGTCTGCTCCCAAACAGGAAGTGCTGAAATGTGTACAAATAACTTCATAAAAAATAATTTGAGACACCACAAATAAAGAGAAAAACACTACACTAACTTTCTCATCATTTAAAATGACTTGAGCTCCATGAGAACAAAATTCAAGGAGCTCCCACAGAACATCTCCCTGTTCCTTCTCACAGAAGTCCTCAAACGTGACCTTTTGGAGGGCTGGGGAAATTGCTAATGCTGAAAGGAGGGGTTCATCAAATCTGCTCTCCAGATTTAGTCACAAACGGTGGGCTTTTTTTAGGTAAAATTTTTTTACTCTCTGGGCCTGGTCTTGAACTCCCGAGTCAAAGGAATACCCATTAGATGCAGAAAGCTAGCAATGTAACTACAGAGAAGAAAAATGGTTCTGGTCTCAGCTATACTTTGAGAAGATCTCAAAGAGTTTACAAGATTGGCACTGACTTCTTGAGGAGCTGGGAAAAGCAATCTGCTTATTCCCAGCAAGACTGAAACTTTTCATCCACGCAGCAAAAATACAGCCTATTGCTGCAACTACTATACTTTTATTTTATTTAAATGCAGAATACTGTTCATTATGCCAGAACTAATAAAACTCTAGTAAATGTGCCAGAGATGGAACCAATTCTTTTTGGGTTTGGTTTGTTTTATTGCTGGATCACTATTATAATGGAAGATTACATGTACCACAATTCCAAGGAAGGATCCGGCTTGTTTTTCAGGATGGTCAGGAAAGCTGGATGATTTGGGCTGCCTGGGAATCATTCTGCTCTGTGGCACTTTCAATGTTCAACCTCAGTCACCCTCCCCACCTAAATCAGCAATGAATGATAAGCACGATTGGGAATGTTTAAGTGAAAATGCTATTCTGACCAGATAATTCCCTTTTTTATGAGATATTTTCCCCAAGGAAAGTGTCCACTTTGCCAACAAAGAAACCACAACCCACTGAGGAAATCTAGCCTGATTAAATAGGCTTGTTAATGGTTCTTGTTAATGAGAATAATGTTTTGCGGAGAGACCCAAGAGCTGAGATCAGGTCTGCGCACAAAATACTGGGCAAAACCACCTAATTTCGCTTGTAGGAAGTGTGAGGTTGCCAAAGCCTTCCAAGAGGAAAGCAGTCCCAAGCCAGTACATTTTCTTTTGATTCTTCCAAAAATCGATCTTTTCTGGAAATACATTCTGGAAAGAAATCACAGCTTTGTCTTTTCACACCATTTTTGGATGGGAAAAAGTCAGAAACATGGAAAAGTTTGCACATCACCCAACTCTAGCCATATGATTTAGGATTACATGATTATACTTAAGATAAAACAAATTTCAAAGTGTTTTGCATAGTATTTTGCTCATTCTGATTTTTTTTTTCTCTCAAGCATCTGTTTGGTCCATCCCATACAGCATCCACACTTCACCCACAGGCAAACCAGAGTTTACCAACCCTCTGACAAGCTGTTGTCCCTGCCCTTTAAAAGGGCTGCTTTATATTTTTAGACTACTAAATTATCTGAAATAGCCAGTATCTATTTTTAGAAATTTACAACTTTTTTTGAGCTACCTAGGCAGAACCCATTGCTGTGGTGGGATGCAGTGTGGGCAGGGCTAGAGCCACAGTTTGGCCTTCATACTCCAAAATAAGTTTATTTTGAATGGATACTTGCTACATCAATAGATCCCAAAAGGGAATGATCACCTGGGCATGTTTTCAAATCATTGTACACTTAAAACATCTACGCAGTGGATGTCTGCCTGAAATTTCTGCTTGCCCAACAGCACAAGTTCCTAAATGCTGAGAAATTCAGTAAGTAATGACTCAACAGAGTTGTCCACCACCCAAAGCAGTAGGAGCAGCAGGTGTGATGGAGTTATATTTCATCAATGTGACATAAAACATGGCTCAATGACTTTATTTTAAATACTGTTCTTTCTAAAGCTTTCCCTTATTAAACTACAGGCATGGAGCTGTCAACCAGGGGAAAAGGATGCCTTTAAATCTAGCCTGGCATGCATGTGTATATTTATTTTTATAAGTGAAATATAAACGGACATGCTGAGTTCCAAGTGCTTGATGGATAAAGGAATTAAATGATTTCATATATCTCTCTATATAAATATACAAAAAACTTTCCCCGATGGGTCACAGAGGATTTCATGTGGATGTGAATTCTGTTTACTGTTAGTATTAGGGAAATAGTGGCTTTTTAACAAGTTACTCATGCCTGGAAAAAATCCCAGCATTGCAAGTTGTCCTAGATTCTCTGCCAATTGTCCGTGGGAATCGTCAGGATGGGAAAAGTTCAGATGTGTTTTAAAGAACCAGCTTAATGGAAAGTGGGAAAGAGAAAAAAAAGCTACTGTGTCAATCTCCTGGGTAAGAAGAAGTAAAATGTGATTTGACTGGTTTATTTCTTCCTTTTTCTTCTTCTTTTTTTTTTTTTTTTCTTTTCTCTTTCTTCAATGCTTTTGGATTTTATTCTCACCAAGCAAAGAGTTTTGTTCAGGCCATTTGCCCTAACGAAGAATGGCTTAGCTTCAGTTCTTTGAGCAAAATCAACTCCAGAGCCTCTCTCCATCATTGGTGCGTAATTATAAACTCTTGGGATTCATTCTTTCAAGCCCATCAGAGTGTTTAGTGCTGTACAGATGCCTCGGGAGCTCTGGGCTTTGCCTTTGGGGATTTTACAATTCCAAAGTCCATCTCACATGCTTTTCCTTACCCCACCAGCCTGCAAGGAGAGGGGCCCCACCAAGCCCTGTGCTGGGGTGAAGGTCAGATACAGGGCTGAGGACCAGCATCCCCATGGGACAATTTGGGGAGAAAGAGTCAGCCGCTGTGAAATCCACCCCCTACCCTTCTCCTCCCTCTAAATTTTTCCAATAATCACTTTTTATTTTCCTGTCGCAACCAAGACGTTTAAAACTCGGGGCATTGATCCTGTCACTCCAGAGACCACCAAATGACTAACAGTACTGGAGCGAGCATCCCTCACGGATGTCACATTTCGAGAAGCGTTAACCCACTGATTTAACTTTAAATAGCAATGGTGTTACAGAACATGTCACTAATTATTTGCTTTCCAGCAACAGTGTGGTGCCTTCTGGTACGTGCACACACAAAAAGATGAAGGTTAAGTAGGGGGCTTTCTTCTGCTTCGAATAGACACATTGTGTCATCGTGACACCCAATAAATCCACCCGCCATAGGGGGGAAGGACTGAGCTCTTCCGCTTAGTATCCCAGGTCCAGATTTTGCAAACCTTTATTTTTAATTTTTTTTAGCCAATAGCATGTGCAGTTACCCCAGCCTGAACCTCACAAAGTGGAGGGGGTAAAAATCTAGAACCCGTATCCGATCTCCGTGTCACACAACCAGATTCAAAAACTCTATTTTGGAAACTAAATGGAGCATCCAATATCATCTGGAAACAAGCTGTTAGTCTGGATACATTTTTAAGATACAGTGTGGGGGGAAAATATGGATTTTGTTGCAGATCCAATATTTTTTTCTTCTCAAGACCTCGCCAAAAATTAGCTTCATTTAAAATAAAATTAGTCATTTATGGGAACTGGTTGTACAGTTTGGAATTTTAAGGGACTAGGGAAAGCTGCTTTTCAGTATCTTATATATTTATATTTGAATAAAAAATTATTGAATACATCAGGCAGCTATGAAACTCGACATCATTGTATTTCTTGCATAAAGTTTTACTAAACAATAACACTGCATGTTCAAATCTCCCCCCTCTCACTTCCTTACACCCCAGCACTGGTATTCCCTGGTTTTGGGGGTCTAATTGCCTTTTTTTTTTTTTCCAAATTACATTTTGACTGGCAATGAGAGATGCCGCCAGTCCCACTCAGCATATTTTCACGTATATCATATTGAGCTGAATTCTTTAGGTCTACTTTTGATTTACAGAGTTAAGAGGGTAAGAGGAATGCTTAGATGATGCCGGAACATAAAAAATATAAATTTGATTGGGGGGGGATTTTTATTCTGATTGTTATTCTGATTGTTATTGCTATTTTTAGAACAGGAAACTAATTCTTCATGTGAGATCAAGCCTTTTACCATTTTCACACAGAAAAAAAAACCAAAAAAGCCCGGTGTCAGGCAGCCCCAGAGTGTGTGTCATTCACATTCCATGTTTTTTTATTTCCTTTTCTGGCCCAACTACGCAGGATTACCGTGTGATATTTCTCTGCAGCATGCCGCTGAAATGAATAAGATGCTGTTTATGACACCGCTCGCAAAGGGACATGACAGAGTAAGAACATGATGCAGCCGGGTTGTGCAACATCCTCTGGAAAGGGGCTGAGCAGAGGGCTGGGGTTGTTCCTGCTTCCCTGGCACGAGAAGAAGCAGTTTTTTTCCCCAAAAAACCTGCTGCTGATGCTCACAACATCCTCCTGTACCAAGCTCAGAGCTGTGGTAGGGCTGGGGGAGTGGTGCTCTGAACTTTCGGAGGAAGGTGAAATCTCTGCGGTGGCTTCAACTAAGTCCAGCGTGAAAGGCTGGGAGCAGGGGAATTTATTCTCTGCCTACACACAGCAGCAGGCTCAGGCATTCCCCGTGGCTGTCACACAGCAAAACCTTCCTTAGAGAAGGGGCTGTTGCTGCTTTGATATCACCATACCTGTTTATGCCATAGTTTGTTACCTGTATGCAATTTCTAGGGCACTTTTACCAAAGGCTGTTTCTGCTACTTAAAAAAACAGCATTAAAAACTAGAGCCAGGCAGATAAGATGGTTGGTGATAAATCTCACAGGAGTTAAAACCCTGGGAAAAAGGTTTCCAGTTAACTGAGTCCCCCTTTTTCCATTGAAAGTTTTATTATTATTTCAGTGCTGCTAAATATCCGTTATTTGTTATTTTTAATGCATTACTGAAGAGGAGCAGAGCCACATGGTTCTCCTATTCCAGGGAATTTCTGTGTCTTCCTTTTTGTTTGTTTTCGATACAGAATGAAAAAGTTTATAGTCTGCAAAAAACACACTTTCAACCATAAAATATGTGCAGCTGGATGAAAAAAAAAAAAAAAAAGTCATACTGAGAAATATCTTTCTTTTGATTTTTCTTTGTCATTTTTAAAATTATAATTTTCTTACATCTTGAAATTTTCAAACCTTCTTCATAAAACGTGGAACTTTTCCATCTGAAAACATCAAGAATATGATGTTAGACAAAAACACTTTTCCGTTTCCCACTAATCCTTTCCCACTAATAATTTGACAGCTTGGAACAATGAAAAAATTGTTCAGTGAAAATTGTTGCTGGACATTTTGAAGTCTTTTATCTGGATCAGGGACCTGCTGTGTGGGGTGAGACTCTGAGAGTCTTGTCTTGAAAGCAAAGTGACCTGTTCATCAGCTGGTGTTTGTACAGAAAGTTTTCAACTCAGAGGTCAAAATCAGAAGTACATTACAGTCAGCATTTGTTTACTGGCAGAAGATTAGTCTGTGAAATAGTGGTTGTGTAGATTTTTAGCAGGTTCAACTGTTCCTTTGACTTCTATCCAAAGTAATAATGGGTGTTCAGGTTTCCAGTTGAATGTTCAATGCTGGAAATACTTTTGCTCTCCAGAATCGCTGCCCTGGCCGAGACAGGCATGCAATACAGCATCTCTTCCAAGAGGAGCTTCCAGCTTGGGACAACCTCTCTCAACAAACGACAATTTTCAATGGTACAAAATTCCAAATGTTCCATTAAAATATCTTGCAATGCAAACATTCAAATGTTTTAAACAGGAGACCCAAACCCCCTTTTCACTTTGCAGGTGGCAGGGGTCTTCCCATCACAACCTGTCTAATGAAACCCCCTATCAAGGCATTCACAAGGCTTTAAGATTAATATTGATATAATGTCTCTATATTTCTACTTGGCACCTGTTGAATTGTTGTACTTGCCCATTAGCACTCCATTTAACATCAGAAGTCAGTTAATAAATTCTTCCTTCCTGCATAGGAAATTGACTAAAAGACACAAAATTAGCTTTTAAATTTTAAAGAATTAAGATCTCTACAGCTCACTTTTTCCCTTTATTACATTACCTTGAAAATGAGTGTCAAGCTGCATTCTCAACACTGCTATAACCTGGTAAGTTCCTTTTGCCTTTCAGTCCTTGCATTTAATGGATGGTGCGAGGAACAATGTGCATCTTTTCTCAGCCTTTGCCCTCGGGCAGTTCTCAGGAAAAAGCCCAGCTTGGCCAATTGTCCAGGCCTGAGGCCTGAGAGGTCAAAGAGTTCAGGCTTTTGTGCTGGGATGGGCTTCTTAGATTTCTTTACAGTCTTTGTCTGGTAACAGATAAATAACTGTTGGTTTGAGGGTTTTTTTCCCCCTCCTTTCTGCAAACAACACAAAAAAGAGTATCAGCCCCCAAAAGGGTAACAGAGTAGAGAGGGTGATACTTTCCTTCTTAGCCACTTTTTATTATCTGTATTTTTAGATCAAAAAATACAAAAGCTCATTAGAAACACCAGTTAGCTATTTTGACATCTTCGCAGCTAATCTTGGCTTTAGTTGTAAAGACTTTCAGAGACACTGACTATATATTGAGACTCCAAATTACATGTTATTCACTATATATGAACATTCAGATCTGGACTTCGGTCCTAGTGAGAGAAACTCCAAACCTGCAGCACCAACATCAGCCTGAAACTCCAAAACTCAAAACTGAAACGAAGTAAACTTTGGGCTTGGTGCCCAAGCCACCTCCAGACTTCCCAATTTCTGTCTATTCCTGTTTCCACTTGGAACAGTTATTTCAGAAATATTATTACAGTCAGTCAGCATGCCTCTGATAAAATGTTATATATACAAACTTCGAAACAATTTGCTTTGAAATGTAGCTATTTATATGAAAGGGAAAGTTTAAAAAGTCAGATATTCAGTGTTTGGATGGGACATGGAAACTGAGGAGAAGCCACAGATGCAATTCAATACAGTACCAGTGTAATACGGATGGATGCACATAATTACTAATAGTGGACATCATTATTTCAATTTTACTTTTCTCTCCTTTTTCTTATTTTATTGTCCATCTGTCGTGCTGATGATGTCTCTTTGATCAAGCAGGCTATGAGGATATAGGTGAATCCCACTTGTCTCCCTCTTGGGAATAACCTTACTTACCATTTACTAGGCACTCTCATCTCACATTTCTCTTTAGTCCAGCCAAAGGTTTGGCAAACCCCTCGTTACGCCACAGCCTTGTTGTTGAAATCATAGAAGTCCAGAACCAGGGTGTGGAAAGCCGTATTGTATAAACACCCTAATGCATGACACATGACTAAGTGATAAATCCTGACACGTTTACAAAACAAAATGAAAATCTTCATTTGTCTTTAGGAACGGGAAGTGCTCCCACGTGTTTAGACATCTGCACACTCAACATGTGGCAATTATTGCGCTGAGGAATTGGAGCACTTAACTGCTGCGACAAATTAAGGCTCTAGCGATCAGTACCTTCTCAACACTGCAAACAAAGCAATTGGTGGTTTTAGGGCTATTCAAGTCGAGGGATGCTTCTGAATGGCTTAATCCCATCAATATAGATTTACCTCCAGCCCAAGCAGTATCAGTTGTTTCCCTTTCGTTTCCATTTCATTTGACTGTACATAACCATCATATACTAAAGCAGTTTGTAAGCCCTACTATTGTATGTTTGCTTAAGTACTGAAATTAAATACACATAATGAAGCCATCTGCAATGAGCAGAATTAATAACTGGCATACCATATTGCTCTGAGATTGTTGACTATACAAACACATAGTGCACACATACACACACACACACACCGATTTTGAAAGAACTTGGCATTTCTCAAAACTTTACAGTGTTTGTTTGAATGTATCCCAAATTCTCAGTTCCCATAGGATTCTTATTTACTTAGACTGGAAAACTCACCACTAAGTCTATCTCGTAAAATAATCTTTTAGGCATCTTGTAAAAGATCTTCTATTTAAAACAAAATTTTAAAAATGTAGTGTAATATACACTTAAAATAATTTGTTTAGGAAAATGGTCAAATGGGGCTGGTAAAATGCCAAAAGTGATATATTGCAATGATGATTCCTCTTGTATATCTGGGTATATCAGCCCCACACACATGTACCATAGCTAGCTATGCCTTTCAGAGTTGCCAATGTTTGTTTGTGGGTGCACAATGCTCCAGTGCACAGTTGTGATGACCTGGTGTTATCTCCCAGGATTTTCTGTGAAAGCAAAGAGAAGCTAAGAAGCAATCAACACTGGATTGTACCTGTCTCCTATACAAACATGTAAGGATCGGATTATTAATGCTTTCTCAGGCGAACCTATGTTTGTCTTTATTTCACAAGCAATTTTCATATCAGACTGAAAAATCAGATGAAAAGCTCTGCTGAGCCAAGGTCAAACTGAACTTAGCCTTTGAACTTTTACCAAGAATGTAAAATCAAGTTTAAATTCACTTTTATGGAGTGACCTCTTTTGACAAATTATGGCATATATGCACACACACACATGCACATGCAAACACAAATATACTTACATAATCCAATCAAAACATCCACGAATGGATTGCACATTCCCACATTTCCTTAGAAACTGAATGTCACAAAGTGATATTGCTTTGGTAGCAATTGCATTATGTCAAGTTTCTTTTCATGTTACGAAGCCTCACAGGAAATCCAGGGTCTTTTGGTACCTTTAGAGAGGAAGAACAGAAAAGAAAATTAGTCTAAAATTAGTCTAAAATTGACATTTGTTTATTTTTTCATGTCTACTATTGCAGTGGCAAAGGGGCAAGTGAAAATGGCCATATTGTATTAGGAACTCTACAAAGAGTTTAAGTCTGTGCCCTGAAAAGCTCAGGATCTAACAGAAAGGGATAAATAACTCAATTAAATAAGTAACCATTCAAGTCCTTTGCTTTGTGGGTTTGATTGATTATTTAAATCCTTCTTGATTAAGGAGGAGTTGTTTGTCTTTTTTTTTTTTTCAAGTTAAAACATATCTTGTGAGAAGGATTACCTGGCTTTGGAGGACGGGGTGGTGTGTGTGTTAAAAAAACAAACAAACAACAAAACCCCACGCAATAAAAATCCCCAGAGTCTGTAGCCTCAGAGCAAGTAAATAGAAAAGTAGAATAGGGAAATAAAGAAAAAATTAAATTTGGTCTTTAAGGTGTCAAAGGAGAGGTAGCAAACAACATATGAAATTTCAACTGTAGTTTTGAGTTGTCTTCATTTCATCATTTTGGACTCTCTGTTTCCTTTTGTTGACATGAATTATCAAACGTCCCGGGTGCACATCGGGCACCTGTTGCCTGATCAGATTGGCAACAACATCTGACACCCTGATAAGATCTCACCAACACCACTTCTTTGCACAACCAGGAGGAGGTGTGCTGAGATCAGTGTCACCCCATGCCAGTCCCAGCAAGGTGTCCTGGACCCATTGAAGAGAAGCTTCAGCCTCTTTCTGGGAATTTTCAACATGACATTTGACTTGCGAGAGAAGCACAACTCTTGACCACAGCAAGGCTGTTAAAAGCCAGACCTACTTTTTGCCAAAGTGGTTGCAAAGGGTTTTTCTTTCTCACAGCAACTGAGCCAAATTCTGAGTTTTAATTTTTATTTATAAATATAAATATAATGTTTGGGGACTGTTACTAACTGCACAGAAATAAATCACTTTTTGTAAATCTACTTAAGCTGTTGGCTAGGGAACAATTTTTTGTTTGTCATAGTTAATGATGTTCACGGGCCTGAGAAAGCCCTCTTTGAGCATGCTAAATTATTTGTCATAGCAGCACTGTGTCACCATTGGTACACCGTGCCGTTTCACTCACAAACATCTGTATTTCGGTTGCTCTTCCTGCTGCTGAGAGCATCTATGTTGCCCTCACGCACGTTCATGCCGTGCCAAGGAGGTAGCGATGCAGCCAGCTGGGCCAACACACACTCGAGCAGAGCTCTTAAAGAGCAACCAGGAGGCCTTTGTACAAGGGACCACAAAGGCTCTTTTTATTTGTAGCCCTTCCCAACACAACTAGCTCATTGCTGATGCTGCAGCAGTTGCAGCTTTTCTTCTAGACATATAGCATCGAGTTGAGCATTGTCCTGGTGGGGTGCAAAGCCCAGGAGCTGACAGGTCCTATATCTGCCCCCCACCAGCAAAAGCCCCTTAGAGGAGCTTGGTCAAGGGGGATGCCTTGCTGGAACCCCTCCTAAGAGTGGCATGTACCCAATAGGCCTGGAAAGGGAAGACAAGAGGAGTCCCAATGACCCAGGGCACCCCTAGGCTGGCTCCCATATAGAGGTCCCATCATGGTGTCCCATGAACAGGACTTTGGGAATCCCTCCTCTAAGGGACATGTTTGGGTGGAGTAGTGGAGCAGTTATCACTGACAGCTGAAGGAGGTCATTTGCACTGTATTCTGCACAGGGTAACATGAGGAGATCCCTGTCTTAATTTGAAGTGAAACATGGTAAGTAAGAACCTTGCAAAAAGACAAAAAAAAAAAAAAAGAAAAAGGAGGGGAGAGAAGATATAAAATCCAACACCCAAACTAAGAAAGGAAATAAAATAAATCCCTTTGATCTTCCTTACATAGCCAGAGTATTAACGGAATCTCCCAGCAAGCAAATTGGGATGTGTTTGCAGTACCGTGTGTTCCCCGTGCCTGTGTGTTGGGTCCCCTGCCTCCCTCCACTCTTTATTTTTCCTTAGGGGAGAGATGGAAAATGCCAAAGAACTTGCCTGAAGCATGGCTACAGGAAAATAAAACCTACATCTGTAAAAAGGAGTATTGCTTTTTCACCTGAGGTTTACACGGGCAGGCAAAACAACCACATGCAATTTGCACATTTGTAAGTTGTGCACAGAGCCATTGTGACGACACACAAGAGGTTCAAGGCAAACAGGGAAGATGTGCTTGAGGACTTGAGCTGCACCAGCATTTTGGAATTTCACTGAGTTTAAAGAGCCCAAATTGATAAGAACAGTTTTAGCAAAAGCAGTGATTTATTTAGGAACAAGGGGAGAATGACTTGCACCATTCTTTTGCTAACACCAGAAAATAGCCAGGTTTAACTAAATTGAGTAGCACTGATTCAAAACCAATGTGAGGAGAATCAGGCCCAATGGGTTTTAAAGTTTCTATTAAAATGCTTACTTGCATTTCCTCAATAAATACAGTCTATTTTAGCGCGTGGGAATTAATCTTTTTAATGGTGCATGCTTCCTTCTGGTTGATGTGGGAGCCGAGTATTGATATGTGGGTAAAGATTTTGTACTTGCTTCCATGGGACTGGAGCTGAGTGTGGTCTGGGGGTACTGCTGGGAGCTTTATGGCAAGCAAAGAAATTCCTCAACCACTCTTTACTGTATTGAGGAAAACCCAATTAAATTTGACCAGGGACAGCTGTCCTGTTCTTTTGATATTACTACTGTGATATATTTTTTCACTAACTTCCTCCACCTCCCACCCTCAAGGGTAGCATGTCTATATATTTCTGTTTTCTACAGTTTCACTGTGTTTGGGACATGTGCTCACCCCTCCTTCTTGGAATAGCTGTGCATCTTGAGCAAAAGAAATATTTTTTAAAGAGTATAATATATCCCTAACATTTTGAGAGGCTCTGTGGGTCTTAGTTTCCCATACACAACACTGCAATTTTCCTCCCTTCACACAAGAGAAGACTACAGGACTTAAAAAGGCTGCTAAAGGTCTTGGTTTCATTTGTGTAAATTTGGGATAACTTCTGCAATTTCTCCCATGTAGGATCAGATCTGCCATGTTTTGTAGTGATTGAAAGCAAATCTGGATAGCCAAACACACAACTTGTGATAAAATCATACATAAACTCTAGACAAAACTGGATTGGCAGCTAAGTTTTATATACTGCCCTTATCTCCATCTTGCCTCATTTTTTTAACTTTTAGGAAATCGGTGACATTTAGAAGCAGATGTGAGTTGAGTGAATTGGCCTTATTTGCAGTAATAAGAAGAAAATGTGTGAAAATGAGAGCTGAAGATCTTCCTAAGCAATCCTAAACAAACCATTTGACTGTCTCTGGAAAAGAAAAAAAAAAAGAAGACAACATCCACAACAGATGTTGGTTACATTTTTAGTCACATCACTTAATGCAGTCAAAAACTATGAAGCCAAGTATAGCAAAAACTCAGCAGAAAAGCGCGTAACATGGTGTGATCGCCAAAAGAGTCGAAGACCTAGGACCATCTTTCAGAGAATTTGTTTAACATCCAAGTGAATACCATGTAAAAAAGTTTTCCTGATTAATCCCAAAGTTTAGTCTGAAACCTTGGATTTATTCAAACGCCGACTCTAAAGCCAAACTCCAGAAACTGAGATCCACATATAATGAAGCTAGAAAAGAAGAAAAGTTGCATTGTGCACCAACTTCTGAAAAGTACAAATGAACGGCAGGAGATGTTTCCACCTCCAGTCATATATTGTAATTCTTTCATTTTCCTAGTGGTTTTAGAAAAATGGACTTTAACTTGCCAAAAAAAAAAAATAGTAGTTTGTTTCTTTCTGTTGAAAGATAGATTCAGATGTGTGGATTGACGGTGACAGCACACCTGGCCTAGCACAGTCTGCCCATGGCACTGGAGGTGAAATGTTTTACTTCTTCATGGCAAGGGCAGCTGAGGTATCACATAGAGTTTGCTAAAGAAGACCTTCACACGCTCTCTCAGGAAGAAAGCCAAAGGTCCTATTTGCCTAGAATGGATCGATAGAATCTTTGTATATCTAGTTTAAAGGATATTATCCTGATAACTTTGCCAGACTTTGCATTTCCCATATTAAAGGTGACCTAGAGCCCAGAATTTAATTCACCAATAAAAAGATGTAAACAATCAGTTAAGCAATTTAGGGGAGAGAAGAGAAAAAAAAAAGAAAAAAAGAAAAATCAACAATAACCCTGCACATTTGGCTATAAGACCAATTGAAATTAAAATTATTGTTTTCTTCCTTTAATTCAGGAAATCTTATTATATTGATAGCTGATGTCACAGAGAAAACTGTTACTGAGAGCAGCATTGATTAAAAAAAAATAAAATCTCCCAAGCTCGTTCAGGTGAATGGAAAAATAATAACATATCCTCCCTTAAATAGTACCAAGTTCTCATCACATACCCCAGGATTAAGCTGTGTGAATGGGCAACAGGAAAAACCCAGGAGTCTCCGATTACAGGAAAGAGCAGCTATTTATTTATTTAATTCCCCCCCCCCTTCTCACTCTGGAAGGGGAGGAAAAAAAAAGCCCTTGTAACCGACTCCAAGAGCTGCCCCTGCTTGGGAGTTTGAACACAGGAGGAACAAGATAAATTCCTCAAAATTCTAATTGGGGAACAGTTGACTTAATTGGTGGCCATTTGGCAGACAATGGGAAAGGAGCCCTGGCTGGCGCTGATGGCACCCCAGGGGGATATAACCTTGCAACAGGCCAGAAAGCTCTGGGGACAGATTGTTTCCTGAGAAGAAACCATGAGACCAAGGGTTGGATTAACCCTCCAACTGTCAAGCTTTATTAGGAGTAATCAGGCTAGATATAGCAAGGGTTAAACACAGGAAACCGAACTGGCCATGATGACATATGTCTCTTTAAAAGCGAGGAAAGAGAGGAGGGGAGAGAGAAGGATTTGGGGAAGAAAATACATCTAAATGAACCACGATGTAATTCTTTCTGGTTCAAATGAGGTATCCGCTGGTGCCGCATGTCACCTACTCAGAGGGTCTGACTTTCCCCGGATTTACGGGCTGTGAGTAATTTCTGATGCCTTTTCTTGCACAAGCTGGAGTTAGCACTGAAAATAAGGTGGTGGTGGTTGTGAAGGGCCTGATTCTGCCTTTTAATGGTGCTCAAGGAGTTTTTTAAAGTGTCGTTTTACCTTACTCTCAGGATGGGCAGAATTGCAGAGATGCTCTATTAAATCCACTCATTTAATCACAATTAAATTTAATCAAAATTAAATCAGCTCCCAAAATTTGGGGATTTGTGTGTCAGAGGCAGCCCAAATACTTAAAAAAACCCCTCTGAGCACTCCTTTAGCTTGCACACCCCAACCCAACGCCTTTCCCATTCAGTCCCTTCTGGCTGGTCTGTAGGTCAGATTTTGGGGATGGAAAGAGCCATGAGAATACTTTAGATACCTGAACTCCTTAGCAAACACATCAACAGCATCCCAACAGCTCAGCTTTCATCTTTTTTCAGTGCATAAAACGGCAGGGTATTTATATTTGTAACACATATGTACAGCAGAAAATAAGGGGGAGGGGGGGTATGTCTGTATATGTGTATATTATTTTCATGATTTAAAATAGAAACAATTAACCCCAGGGTCAGGCATTCCCAGGCAGCTAATGACCACCTGGATTAAAAGCCCTCAGCTTTGCCTCAGGCCCTCAACTCCTGCAGTCAGTCATTAACTGCTGGAGATTCCCCTCCTGTCAAAAATCATTGTTTAATTATAAAGATGGGACTGAACCCAAATTGTCACTCTCTCTTGCTCCTGAATTTTGGAAAAAGTCAGAATTTGAATTCAGATCCAAGCATTGCTATTCAGGGGCATCTTCGCTTAATTATAAACCTATCAGTTAATTACTGGCTATAAATTTCTGACACCCAATTGGTTATTCGACAGCTTGCTAATGCTGCAGCAGAGCCTGTGTTTTGGTCAGAACATAGTGTCCATGGCAACCCAGTGGCCAACACAGGGAAAAGGTAATTGCTGGAGTTATTTCTCTAGTTTCTTCATCAAAGTCCTGTTCAAAGTAAGTAACGTTGTCATCCAGTTGGGGAACTTTTTGCCTGTTTCTGTCTCTGACTTAGATCCTCAGTTTCTCTCAAATGTTGCAACAGGTCCTTGCTTCCAGGAATTTTTTTCAGTCATTATTGCTCAGACCCGAGCAGGCTCAGGATGTTGTAGGAAGCAATAAATGGTTCTTCATCCCTTCTTCCACCGTACCTGGTCTGAGGTCACTGCCCTGCCAACCATGAGCCTTCAGCAAAGCCAACAGCTTAATTAACCATTTCAAGAAAGAAAAGACCAAAATAATAACAATTTAAAACAATAAAAAAATACAAGAGTAAAAGGTACCTGGGCATGTGAAGTATTTCACCTGTGTTTGAAACCAGGAGAGGAACTGCTGGCTGAAAACCCAGAGTGGAGGGTTGACCTTTACAATAGAAGGTTGCAAAAATCCAATTTGATCTGTAGTCACCTGTCTGCCTCTGCCCCTTTCCTGAAATGTCAATCTTGTGGGGAAATTTGGTTATATAAGAGAAAAAAATCCTCGTAGGCAAAAAAAAAAGGAAACTGCTCTTAAATATAGGCCTTTCAATTCATATTCATTTCCCGTTAGTGTGGCAAAGCAGGCCACAAGTCTTCTCCATCTAGGAAATTTGAATGGAAGTTGCTTGTACTAATGTAGTCAGAAACTGTGTAGTTCAGTGGAGATTTTTAATTTAGGACTAAGAGAGAAATTGCCAGCAACAGCTCCAATTCAGCATGCAATGCAGAATTTAAAGGGGGAAAAAATGTGTGAATAGCCACAGATAAAATTTGAAAAAATCAAATAGTGTGTTTGATTCTCACTATATTTCAGCAACATAATTGAGCAGACGTATGTTCAAAAAAGGGTTCGGGTACCAAAATAGCACTTCAACCCTCTGCAGGCACCAAAGTCTGGAATCCAAACACCTAAACTGGGAACTCCAGTCTGAGGAGGGATTGAGTTGTCCTGAAAATCCCCCGGGGAGCTGCGTCCAGTCCCAGGCTGAACAGGCAGGACCCCAGCACCCTGCCTGGCCCCGGGGTGCTGCCCTGTTCTGAGCAAAGGCAGCAAAGATTAATACGACGGGGAGAAGATTCAGGGTGCTGGATCCCGGGAAGACTGAAGCATCAGTTTGCTGCCCTGACTCAGACCATCTCATGATACTACCTATTCGTTGCCTTTCTAATTATTATTTAACTAATGGGAAAATAGAGTTTGGAATTAAACTCATGAGGATTTCCCCAGGGCTTTATCCAGGCACCAAAACCTGGGTGAAACCCTGCCTGTTCCCCTCTGCAGCTAAAACAGATTGAAAAAAACCACAGGATCACACCCAGACTAAATAATTATCTTTGTTTTCCAATAGCCTCAGTCCAAGCAGACTCAGGTCCCTGAGACTTAGTCCTTACAATTTGCATTCTGTGTGTACAATCCTGCCTGGCACTTCCCATCTAATAACTGTGCCTTTTGTTTATCTATAATCCACCCCTGTCACTGTATACCTGTAGTGCACCTTTATCTCTAGGCCTCCTATCTCCCTTACAGAGACCATTCAGCCCTGGGGCTTGTCAGTTTTATGATTCATGGGTATATTGTACCTAAGATCCTACAAAGAAGGTCTTGAAGTAATTTAAGAAAAAAAAAAAAAAAGAAAACAGGTATTTCAGATGGCATGCTGTGTGAAAGAAATCCCTTATTGACTAGTCTAATCTTGTATAATGTAATCTAATAATAAAGCCTGTTCCCAAAGGTACTGCTCAATAGATGTTATAGTGTTAAAACATGTTTTATGCTGTGTTCTGAAACATATTAAGTGTAACAAAATTGTCCAGCTACTTCTTACATACCAGCTACTAAATATAGCATGAATGCTGTCAATAAAGCAAGCAGTTACTATATTTTAGATTTCTCCGAGGCATAGGATTCAGTTATACTTTCAGTAATCAATTAATTGGCTGCTCATTACCAGCACAGATTGCTTGCAGCCTTTCAGGCTATGCTCCCTCTCTGTGCTGTGGGCTGTGCAGAACATCCCGCCCTGCATGCTGGGGCCATTGGTCCAGAGGATGCTACTGCCAGCTGCTTCAGGTGCACATCGTCCCTTCTGAGCTGGGAACCACCTCACAGCAGGGCTGGGTAGACAAGGTCCCATGCAAAGGTGCAATGCAGTCCTCAGAGACTCGAGTGCTTTAATTTTGTCCAACATACTGGGGCAGGTTGAATAAGATGTCCAATATTTGAGGCACTCCTTGTCTGCCCATCTTTTGGATACCTCAAGCATTATATCAGGTTCTTGTCTTGGACCTAAGAACATAAAAATGTCCTCCCAGTGCTTCTCTCCAAAAAGTAAAATAATAAAACCTCCGTGTTCTTGACTCACACTGTTGGCATGGTTTGGTGTACAGAGATGCCACAGAAAGAATTGGCTGGCCAGAGGGAGGTCCAGCTGTGGGGCTGGGATGTGCTGCAGGGGTGGGAATGATATGCACACAGGTGAAAAAAGCAGGAACTTCTTCAGCTGGGCTTGGTGCCACTGGAAATGGCCATATAACAACACCCCAACCACCACTCCTCACAAAAGATACCAAACAGCATTGAAAAAGCTTCAGTCTCCTGCACTGTCCACAACCCAGACCAGGCAGAAACTTCCAAGTGACCTCAGTGACAAAAGGATCTGTCTTTCGGGGATGCTTTTCAAACTCCTCTTTCTCAGTATATGGATTTTCTTCGAACAGCTGTTAGTTTTTTTCAGTGTAGTCGTAGATTAGAAATTATATGTCTGGGGTCTCTTATGATTATTTCTTATTGGGTGTGTGAATCACACAGACTTGTTTCCATTCCTTGATTAAATGAGTGCACTCTTAGAACCAAGTTTTTAATAATAAATGTTGTATTTACAAATTCATAATTTGCAAATACTCTCCAGGCTGCTTTTAAATTGCTGTTTTCACAGAGACTTCTCTAGGTAAACTGAGTTGTACAAGTTTGGTTTTGTTTGTAGAAAGCAAACACAAAATGAGAGTGAAGGCAAGAAAAGATAATGCTGTTGGATTTTTTTCCCTTGAATGAAAATTCTTGGAAAATTAGTTGTTAATCCTTTTATAGGTCTAGGAAAGATTAAAAAATAATTTTATTGTTGTCATATAAAATGACAAATTAAATCTAATGTATTTGGACAATAGCAATACTACTGACACTAGTATAATACTACTGGTAGATTTTAATAGCAATAATTCGTACAAATATTATTAGTGACTTAATTGCCTGATCTGTAGATGTATTGTACACACACTAGAAATTAACAAAATGGAGAGCAGAATTATATATTGACATCTATATTTTCCATATAATCTTCATAAAAGCATGCATGGACTCTATGTGGAAAGGTGTACATGTTTTCCTGAAAATTGTGCCAAAAATTGTTTTGAAGTGCCAAGATATGTTCCTTCCAGACCTCAGAAATGGAAAAACACTTGCCATGAGCAAATATGAATAATTAAACCATCATTTTCAATATATGCAGTTGTTACTAGCATATGAGAAGCATCGCCTTAAAATATCCAATGCATCATGACACAATTAGCAATTATTTATCAGAGTAACAATCCAAATTGTGCCCTCAGTATGCTTAATTGTGTATTTAAATTAAATACAGGCAGTACATGTAAAGTAGAAATCAATCAATATATTGTGATTCATATAATCATATCTCTCTAGAGGTCTAGCAGGTGTGTTAGATGAAGACAGAGATGAAGACTGTATAGCTTCTTAATACAAAAGGACATTCATGTGGTAGGAATGCCTGAAATACAGGTGGCAAATATAGGTATATATATTAACTAATATTAAACATAGATACATCATTAAGGACAATGAAATTGTTAGCCTTTATGTAGTCCCAGAATCTTTTCAGAGTACGGTAGAATTATCACTCTAAAAAACATTATCTGTTGACATCCAAATGGTACTTAACAATAAAACAATTGCCTTATTAAATCTAAATTAAATCCTGTTTAAGACAAATTTAATTTAAAGTGTGGCTTAAATGGCTCACAAGAGCAACAAATGCCCTGAATGAAGCAGTCTCAAATCATTTGTACTGTTTTATAATTTCAGCCAGATAGCCGTTTATTATTTTTATATTATTATTTTAATTTACTGATACCCTGCCTGCTTGCACAGAGCTATTTGAACAACCAGAACTACAAAGCTGTCAAGTGCGTTCTAATTGTAACCCAGAACCGCTAACATTCCTCAGAAACTTTTGCAAGTAGACAGAGTCATTAACATCATTTGACCATTTAATTTCAGGATTCATTTTACACAGCTGGAGCTGAGCTGTTCTGCAAATAGGACATGCCCATAATTGACAAAACACAGGATTGACCCTGAGCCAGCCAAAAAAAAAAAGAAAATTAATATGTTACTTACATCAGCTAAAGGTACTTAAATTTTTGGAGTTTCTGGAGGCAGATTTTGATTATTGCATGTTGGTTTGATTTTGGTTTTGCTTTTTTCTTTTTTTCCTGAAAAAAAGAACAGCTGCAAAATAATCCTTATCCAGTGCACACTTTAAATAGTATCAAATAATAATCTATAACTGATGCAAGCTCTCTGGACCTGGTTACCATCATAATATCCTTTTAGATTCTTTCTAAAAAAAGTGACTTTTCCTGCTTAAGCAAAAAATCAGACAGGTATGGTCTGCATTTTGTATTCTAGTGAATGGAACCCCTCAGCGCTCCAGTTCCCTGAAAATTTTCCACATTGATTTGTAACCTTTGGGGGAAAAATTCTTAATTCTCCATGGTTTCTGATCACTTAGGCTTTTCTAGGCTTGGGTAACACAGCATGCCACATGTTTTCCTAACAAATTGCATTCGGACACTTTCCGACACTTTCATTATTTTAACTCAGGTAATAATTAGTCACTGTCACAGCTAAGACTTAGGTTGTGCAAATCAGAATAAATTTACCTGGCTGTAGCAGCAGTCACAAATGAAGCAATAAATTAGAAATAGCAAATTGTTACGGACTTAAGAGATCACAACTCAGAATTGCTACCTGAAATCCAGGAAATGTTACAGCACTGCCAAGATTTCCTTGAGAGCTTAATTTTTCCAGATAACTTTGTGTTTCAAGAACGTTATTGCAAAAAGCCCTGGAGATATTATACTCATGACGTTCCCTAAGAAAACACGATGGGACTCTGCTATTGCAAAAAAAAAGAAAGAAAATAAAATGACCAAAGACTGTTCCTTATTAGCATGAAATGCATGTCTTTTGAAGGCCTTCAGGGTTCAGAGTCTCTCCCCCTTCCCGGTTTCTCTCTCCCTTATCCTTACAGTTTGTATAGATTAAATGCATAGTGCAACCCCATGGGTTCTCTGTTGTAAAGCTATGTCTAATATGAGGCCACTAGACATTGTCACATAAAATCCATTAAAGTCCATCAGATGCACTGTCTTGGTAACATTCAGCTCATTGTCATTGGGCTGCTGCAATGAAGCATAGAGTGCCTGCTTTGAAACTTGATTAAAACAATTCATTAAAAGTAAGGCAACTAATCAGAGCACAAGGGTTGTCTTCGTGGGACTTGAAAAGTTCATTAGTGCCCCTATGATGAAAAACAGGAGGCAGAACAAGAAAGATGGAGGAGAGAGAAAGAGAGCCCTTCTCCAATTACTATTCTTTCTCCTCCTCTTCTTCTGCCTCCTCCTCCTCTGCTCCTGTTCTAACCATTCTCTAAGGCCTGAGGAACCAGTGTCCTTCCCCAGTGCTTTAACTGGTTTGATCTGCTCCTCCAGCATTGTCCCAAAAACCTTTATTTGAAATTGTTAGTCATTGTGGTTTGGTGCCTCTTTTTCCCATTTTCTTAAATAACTATCAAAATGCTACTGGGCACATTTTCTCTCCTAATTTCACCTCTCTCACCAAAACCACAGATTTCATTATACAAACACACTTCTGTATAAAAGGACGATAAAAAAAAAAAACAAAACCAAAAACAAAACAAGAAACAGCATCTCAGTTTCTTTTCACAGGGAATGCTTGGCTTGTTATCTTTCAAAATCTCCTCCAATTTAATTTTTAACTCTCCAAAAATAAAAACACTTGAAAATGAAAATTGTTTTAAATTTGTCAAAACAAAGCAGTTCTAGAAACTGTAATTTATGCTTTTGAATTGCCAGAGAAGCATTCAAGTTTGTCTTTGTCTTTCTGAACAAATGTCTTTTCAATTTCAAAATGAAAACAGCTCCAATAAATCGGTGTATTTTGGCCAACCTCTACTTTTGACTCCAAAATTCTGACTGATCTGTCCCAAACATCTCAATACAGGTAATAGGCCATAAGTATGATCTTTCTTCAAAGTCTCATTAAAAAAAATAATAATAATAACTAAATAAAACAGCCTCACAAAAATGACATTGGTGTGTAGAGGCTGCTTACTAACATTTTCACACAGTGCTTGAGGATGTGAGGGGCTGCTGCAGGTCTGGCACATCCTGTGGGCTGTTGGCAGAGGTGCGTCAGCTCCTAATCTGAACAGGTAAATAGCAGTAAATTCACAGAGCCTATTTCATGGGTGTTAATGTTCTTGTGAATAGTAATAGCAGAGCACCACTCCAGACATCCTGCAGGAGGACTGTGATTTACGTGGTATGGGAAAGGTCTATTCTCTTTGTTCAATATAAACCATAAACAAAATTCATCCAAATGACTATTATGAAAAGTAGCTTCACAATATTGCATGAATCTTTCCACAGCCTGTATCTTATCTAAAGTTTATGCCTGTAAGATGGACTACTTATATTGCAGGAACTCTATAGATTATCTCCATTACCGATTAAAGAGGCTGTCTTTTTCCGCGCCTCCTGCATACCCATTTGTTACCTCCTTAAATGAGTGAAGGGTCTTTTGATTAAAGGGTTCTTTGCTCAGGAAACCACTGTATTTGCAAACACAAATGCATATATATACTCTAATGAATAATGAAGGTTATTTATTGCTTGTGCTTGAAATAATGGTTGGTTTTGGAGTGCCTTTCATAAAACCCACATCAGAAAGTGTGTTATGTCCTGACATTTTCATTGCAGTTCAAGTAAAATAGTCCTCGGAAATTGTCTTGCTACCAAATTGCAATCATAAAGGCATGGCTTCAGTCTCTGAGAATCACTTCAGATTGTGAACTTCTAGATAATATATAACATAAAGAGTTTAATTGAATCAGCCAGTTGGGTTTTTGCCCAGAAAAGTAGAAATTCAAATGCTGATGCAGCTTTAGCTTCCAATGACACCAGTCAGCACTCCTTAGATTGGATTGTAAATAATCTTATTTGAGGATATGCAGTATGATGGGGATATACTTGTCTGTAAACTTGCTAGCAAAAGTAATTAAATAATTCCATTGTGTACTAAGACATATGAAAAATCACTGACCCCAAAGAAAGATTCAATAAGTATTTACCAGCAGCTAGAAGAAAAGACTGATTTTTTAGCAGCTCTTGTCTTATTTTGGAGGTGCTAGGACAAAAGAAAACAAAATAATACATCAAAATGCAGCAACAGCGAAATCTGTTTCTGACCGGTTGGATGACGTTTGTGGTAAATGCCTTTCAGCCCACTCGGATGGCGACACGAACCCACTGTCTGAACGTGAGTTTGGTGCATATCCCAGTGTTTAAAAGTTCATCTGAATTGGTGTCCTGAACATCTCAAGTGAGGTTTTTCAATCTCCAATTATGGCTGACAAAAGCAGAAAAAAAACCACACAAATAGGTCTTCCACCTGATCTAACTTGAGGTATTGCATCCATTCAAGATCAAAAAAAGGAAATCTGGTCAGAGCTTTTTACTGAAAACAGTAATTATCCCCAACTCACAAGTATCTCTTTAAAAAAAAAAAAATTTCCAGAAGTTTCACACTTGCTTAATGAGAAGTGCTAAAAGTAACAAAGAAATGGACCAATTTCAAATTGTAAATTTAAACAGCTGTAACACCTTTAGTAGTTTCTTTTGCCTTTTTTTTTTTCAGAGACAATGTGAAAGTAAAAATGAACAACTGACAGAATTATGGGATTAAATAGAATAAAGTGAAGCAAAAGTTCAAAAAGTGAAAACAGTGGTTCTGTTTAAAAAGTACAAAGCTGCCTTAGGCTTGGGGGGGGTTTACATTTTGAAATAAAATGATAACATTTATCTACAATTTTCAAGAATGTACAAACCTGAGTGAAGGTTTTTCATGAAATATTGATGATATCCTCTGATCTTCAAGTTCAGTGAGGTGCAGTTATTCAATGTAAGAGGCACCTGATCTGAAGTACAAGGCAAAAAATGTTGTTTAAGTCAGAGAGAGCCTACTTAGGCTGGGAGATGATGGGCTTTTTTACTGTAGCTGTTAGTGTGTGTAGGAAAGCTAAATAATTTGTATTAAGTGTGAATTAAGAATTCACACTTCACACTTTCTTGTTTCACTTCAATTACTACTCACAGAACTTCAATGCTACAGCTGCCTTCATCCATTCTCCTTCATGGTGTAGCATCATTAGTCCACACAAACTCAGTCATGTGTGCCAGACTGGATCACTAACTTGAATTCTATTGGATCTCTAAGAAAAGAATTCAAGAAAATCTCAGACATTTCACAAAATACACAGAAGTCCTCTAAGGCATTAATCTGTACTCTCTAACATGGATACTTTGCTGCCAAAATTGTTATTTATGGAAAAGTTGTGACATTAGAGACTGTTGACTTGTAGTTTTAAAGACCATGTCCCACCTAGAAGTATAAAAGTGGCAACTTTATGGATCTAGTCAAATTCCAGTTAAAGTTGTCTTCCATTTCTAGCACAGTTAGCCACAGTTACTGTTACAAAACAGAAATTTCGTTCCACTTGGAAAATGGCTCCCTGTCATAATAGTCAACAATATGTGTCTTTGGAAACATCCACTCTTTTTTCCTTATCCTTATTTTCATTAAAAAGTTACAAAATAGCTCTTTATCACTACTCAACCTTTTTGTTTCTGCAAACTACAGTGAGAGCTCTCAAGATATCTCATTAAGCTTCATTTTATAATACCTTTATTCTATTTCCCTGCACAGTCTTTCTGGTTTTTTTCCCTTTGCCTTTTCTTCTAGATGATTAGTACTATGCCTACAAGGAGATCATCTGTAGCTAGTGCAAGCCTCAATGTACTTGCATTATCCATCTGAAGATATGACCAACCACATCTTTCAGCAGAAACACTCAAGATGCCTCAAAAATATTAAATTTGCTATATAAAATATAGATACTTGTTTTTTTTTTTCCAGTTGTCATCTTACCAAAAAACCTCTGACGACTGAAAATGTGATACAGAAGAATATATGGGAAATGTGGCTATGTCATCTTGGTCACTACCTGGCCAAGGCAATATGGCTGGTTTATGTTCACTTTCTTAGTAGTCCAGATGCCAGTAAGCAACACTGAGTTAGAGGTAAATTACATCAGCTCTGTACTTTCTTTTCAGTGTGGAACTAAGCCCACCTTCACCTGCCTCTGTAAAGTAATCCTGACCCTTGTTTTGCCACAGGTCTGTATCAAAACTAGCTCAGCCAGGATGGAGAGTCAGCACCCCTGTTTTTCCCCCAAACTTATTAGCCATCAGACCTACTTCAGCTCCCAAAAATGTGAATATGTATCCAAAATCAACTTTGCAGATGGATTTTGCTTCTATTAAATTCCATGGTGAAAAAAGCCATATATAGGGTTTAATTTAATTACTGGCATGCAGCACTTGCAAAAAAAATTTAAAAAAAAAAAAAAAAGAAAGCTTCATATTTGGATTTATGGAATTATTTTATTGAAAAAGAATTACGTTACATATTTAAATCCCTGGAGGCTGCTAATATTTTATTAAATACAGTGTAAATCCAGCTATGACCATGCAATAAAATCTCCAAAGGGAAAAAAAAAGAGAGTATTTTATATTTGATTTCTGCATGGAACAACTTGGTCTCCTGAATACTGCCCACATGCCATTATGCTCTCCTTGACATTAATCCATAATGGGGACTCAATATGCTGAACTCCTGCTTAAATGTACAGAAAGAATACTGTAAGATCACACACCACCTGTAAAATTTCGTGTATCTGGCCAACTCACAAAACAAAGCCTTGTGCTAAGCTATTGTACAAATGTATTTAACGTCGGTTAATAAAATACACAGAAATCCAGTCTGTAGTAAGAGAAGTTTGATTTCATTACAGAACTTCGGGAAATAATGATGTGACTCTGTGGACAGTCACCCATAGTAATTAGCTGGAGAGTAAATCCATTTGTTTTTTGCTTTTTTTCATTAGGACATGCATTTTCACTGTCATGTGCCCAGGGTTTAAAAGGTTTACATTACATAAAATTAGGACTATATAAACTATGAGCTTCATGTCTTTTCTAATGTGATTGCCCCTTCCCTCGAACAGAGTAGCCTAATTGATAGCCTCCATTGTATGCAATGCACGTCAATAAATACTGAACATGAATGTGAATCAATATTGTGTTAGTACTGGGATTAAGCAAGCTATTTTCTCCTTTTTTTTATTTTTTTGTCCAGAAGAGATGAATATAAGTAAATAAGATGACTGTTTGTCTGAAATTCTGCCTGGGGATTTGGTTTTTCATTTCCCTGTGGAAGCACAACATCAGAAGTCACTCTGGTCCCCGGTATTTTGACCCAATGTGGCCAACAGAAACAAACACCTTGGTGAACTACTGGGAAGGACAGCCCTTTTAGCTAAAAAAACAACTACTGATGCAGAGGCAAAGAGATTTGACTTCTTATATCTTCTTTTTTTTTTTCTTTCTTTTCCCAAGCCAGAAATTAGAGGACAATTTATGAGAAACTAGACAATAATTTATAGGACCAATATTGACTGCTCTTGACCCTGTGTGTTATTTGCAGTCCAAACAATGCCAAATTGCTTACATGACCCAATACCATGCCAAAATCCATCGACACCTGACATATTGCACAAATTTTTAAAGCATGGCAAAAACACAACCCAGTGATAAATGGCTACAGTATTTTAGATCAGTTCATGCAAATTCAGAGCACAAGAGCTTCTGAAAGTCTCTAAGGTTTTGGGAAAGGAGGGTTGGAAAGGAGGTATGTAATGTTAGGACCTGTTAGCCATTAGATCAAAGCTCAGATCTAAGTCCAGAACGACAGGAGCTTACAAAAAACCTCTGGACCAGTCATTGCCCATAAACATTCAAGTGCTTCAGATATAGGCGAACCTACTTGCTAAAGTGCTTGACATTTACTTGACCTCAGGGGAATTGCTTCTGCTTTCCAAGGGGTCAGAACTTGTTATCCAAACCGTGACAGGTTGGTGCAGAAACCCCACGTGTCCTCCTGCCCCTTCCAACAGTCCTGCCTCACACTTACTGTCTGCTTCGAGACTGGGGACGATGGGCTTGGGGTGGGGATTTTTTGTTTGTTTGTGGTTTTTGGTTGATCAGTTTTTGTCTGTTTGTTTGAGGGGTTGTTTTCTTTTGTTTTGTTTTCCAAAAGCATTTACGTGAAAATAACTGCACCTTAGATGTTTAAGAGACTTAGGAATTTAAAGTATTTTTTTTTCCAGAAACTTTTAACTACACAACCACCTCCAAAGACCTGAGCTTCAAAAGGGCTCAACACTAATGTAAATACCAAGGTTAATGGCTGCATTTTCTAAGGAACTAAACACTCCAAGGTGCTGGCAATGTTTGGCTTTGTGAGGGCAAATTTTTAAATTCAATATTTTCATCAGCAGCGTATTTCCTTAGGAGGTAGAAACACTTCAGTATAAATCCTTTCTGCCCCATTTTTTTTTGCAGAAGCTAAGTCTGTGACCACATCTGAAACGACTGCCGTAACCACAGGTCTTGGTAGGTAGTAAGTCTCTTCCAGTAGTGCCATTGTAACTATGATTTTATACAGAATGTTTTCATTAGAGGAGAAGCTAGTCCCTCATTTTACTGTCCGAATCGCACGGTTACAGAATCATTCCCGTACTTCCCTTAGCTGAGGTTTCAGGTTGATTTTTTTGCCATTGCACAGAAATAAAATCCTTTTCACTTATTCCCAAACTAGATGTATGGGCATTTCTATATTGAAAGTTAGCAGAAACTTTTTAATTATATATATTTAAACATAAGTATGTATGCACATTTATACATGCAAACCTATATTTGCTAAGGCTGTGTGTTGCATATGCATAAATGCTTAACACACAGCAGGTAAAAAGTTGTTGTAGTGACCTCTTAAAAATGTGCTGCATTTCTTGCAACTGAATTTATTTACCTTTATACATAGAAAGGGAAAAGTACCATATTTTAAGGATGTATTTTGCAGATTATTTTTCCAGTAGCTGCAAACCATTTCTGCATAACTATTTACACTACATGAACTATTGTTTTCCTAGCCTTCGTCTACAATAGTTTGTTTAAATGGTGACTTGTGGAGAATGTATGGCTAAATCAAGTCTTCAGTTGGAGAGTTCGGCTTAATTTTCTGTGGCATCTTGTGTCACACTATGTCACATCAGTGTAGCTGGATGGGTGATGGGATCCTGTTAAAGAGGGCATCACTATTCAATGGGTTTTTCTCAAAAGCCAAAAAAAGAACCAAACATGTTAATCTGTTCTTCTGGTTAATTACTGTACCAGTGGAGGAGTTTAGGGAGAAAAGAGGACACAGGTTTGTACTGTACAGTTATTTCACACGAATCTTTTGAATTCCAATCTGTGCTGATGTCTCTTAACCTGAAGTACTGTTCCAAAGTACCTGAGACATTAACAAAACTGCAAATTCCAACTTCTTGTTTTTCGGGTTTTATTTGCCTCCCACCCCTCTCCCCTTTGTTGCTATAGTAAAAATGTTTCTACTTCTCTACATCTGTCTGCTGTTGCCAACAAAACACTGGCGAACAGGAGGTGATCTTTCTGTTTTCGTTCCAGCAGCCTGGCCCTGAATGAGTTTAATCGGCTGAGAAACGCGACTGAAAAGGGCTTTGCTACCCTTTCTAACTTCACTGCGCTCAGGCTTTCTGTAGCCTAGAGAGTGACACCCTATGCCTTATTTCACTGTGGATTATTTAGAATGCTTCAATTGTGACTTGTCAATGTGGTCCAGGGTAGATCAAGGCAAAACCTCCGACAAGAAAACAGCAATGCGAATATGATGTGACTGACTGCCACACAATGGACTAATACCTCTTAATTTGGACTTTTAGCAATCGTTTACCATCCTTGTGCCCTTGAAGATTCCAAATCCACTCTTACAGAGAAGAAAAAAGTCCTTTTCTTTTTCTTCCCTCTCCCTCATTCCCCCCCTCCCCATAACTCGAGTGTATCGATCAATGTCTCTGTATGCATTTAATAGCTTTATTTCAAAGCACTTTGCTCTTAAAAGCCCCTCTCACCAAGACATACTATTGAAATACTGTGCAGGTGTAATTAAATGAGCCAATTTTTTTTTGCCCTGGACTGTATCCCTGTTCTCTCTTTGGCATTAGAACAACAAGATGAGGCTTGGTCATTTGTTATCTCAGGGCAGTACCGATTTTGGATTTCTCTCTCTTTTTTTTTTTTTAATTTTAAAAAATAATTACAGTGAAATTAATTGGTTAGAGGTTAATAGATGTAGAGATTGACATCCTTAGTAAAAGTACTCCACCTGAAATGACAGTGCAGGAGCCTTAATATATTACCAGCTAGTTATGCCTGTACTACACCCAGGAGTAATTTGGCCTTGGCATCTCTGAATGCCAAGTATCCTGTGACTTTGTTGTGAAGAATGCTGCAAAGTTAATCAGTTACAGCTGGATGCTGTGGCTGTATTTCCAATGTTCACTAAGAAATGGAGGGAAAACATGTATTTCACATGGGAAGTTTTCACACAATGTTTTTTTTCCTCACTTCAAGATCTAGGGAAACAGTTCAAAAACAGCCTTTCAGAACATCAGTGTGAATAAATTTCATACATCTCTAGATATTGTTTCTGTTCCTTATCAGGCAGTCTTCACTAATGCCTGTCTGCATGAAATTTTGCCTAAAAAAAAAGCTGCAGGAGAGCCTTGTGGGCACTCGTGCACATGTATTTTCGCCATAAGGATTAGAAGGTCAGCCGAAAGCTCTTTGCAACATGAATGTCATCCAATGAAGCCAGAGAATGTAGCTGTGCATCTTAATTGGGCATCATGAATAAGAAATACTCAAAGCATCAGTCATGGTGAATACTTTATGATTAGTCCACAAGCTGAAGTCAGACCACATAAACCACATGTCAAACTATTTTGAATTGTGAACATATTTGTGAAAAAAGCCAAAACTTGTCCATAGGTAAGTTACAAGCAGAATAAAGGTGTAAATTTCTCAGACAAATTGTTCACAAAAGATGGAGTGCAGAACTACAACCTGGGACAATATTGAACTCAACGACCTAGAGGTGAAGGGCTGGAGCACCTATAACCAATCACCTTTGAATTCCGTGTACTGGACTGTCTATTTGAAAATTAAACAAAGACCCAACTGTAGTAATTGTGCCACCTTATGTACTTACAGTAATTTCCCCAGCTCAGCTCAATATCTAGAGGAGCAAATGGAAAAATTGCCTGTTGTGTCACTTCTCTTCTATAAGGCTTTATATCTACTCAAATTTTTCCTCAGTGCTTTCCTACTTCTCTTCACAAAAACACTGCAAAGTTCCTCAGAACAGACGATAAAATGCACAGATGGCTGAGTCAACAGAAATAAAACTAAAATAAGACCCTGCACAAATGTGAAAAGGTGAGGCATAAAAACCCCATCTTTGCATAGCTGTTTTCTTTAAACATTGGTCCATTTTGGCTACACTGGAGTTACTGAGAAAATACATTTATTTGCCAGATCACTGTTGTAATAGAATTTTGTTATATTTTTTTAATTAGAAAATCTAAACCCAAAACTTGCTATGATGGGTGTCAGTCATCAGAACGCAGTATAAACGTGACCCTCTAATTTTATGTGGCTATTGACTGACTAAAATCCCAATATGCCCCAGAATAGACTAAGAGCACAGTTACACTTCTCTGCAGCTAATGCTGGCTGCCTGAAGAAGGGATTTCATTCAGACTGCTCAGGGCACTAAGTCGGGTTTTACAGTCCGTGGAGAAAGTCAGACTTAAGGACCCTTCTTGCCTCGAACATCTGACAAGAGACAAAGGTGCTCCTAGGTGAGACGCCATTAATATTGCTGCCACCTCTCTAAAGCAAAGACATGAGATGTCTAAAGAACCCTGAACCCAGCAAGGCAGCAGGGTAGCGAAAGCACGTAGACTGATTCGCAAGCCATGGTAAAGCAAAGTCTTCTCTGATGTGTCCTACTTCACCGCAGCAGTTTGGCTTTGAGATCATTTCTACATACAGCAACCTCCCACCTTGGTGAAACAGACTAATTATGATGGCCAAATTCTGCTAAATACATCATTACTTTCTTGGAGCAGAACCATTTCTTTCACTAGAACTATAGGCCCTTTCTACCTCAGCTAAGCCATATTCCTCATGGATGCATATTGCCTTAGAACATCTGAAACGCTGCCAGGAGGCATAATTATTAGAATAGTTGCCTGAAAAAAAAGCAAAAAACCTATTAGCATGAAGATGAATTTAGTTATATTCTTATTTTTCAAACTTGTATATTTCCAGCATATTCCAAGCTAACCAGTGATTTAAACCAGAAATAAACTGGATTTAAATCCCCTTTAAGACTAAAAATAACCCTTTCAACTAATTGTGCTTATGTTACCTCCTTCAGCAGCAATTATTTGTTTTCATCTCAACCTTCCTACTTACCCATAATTACCATCTCCTTTGACATAGTTAACTAAAAGTGAGTATTAATATGGATTTAATGTTGTTTCAGAAATTGGTGGAGCATCAAGGGTGCCAATGACCCTACTTTCACTTTGTACTAAAAATGTGTTGATCTGTGGTTTTTGGCTGCTGCTTGAATTTGACTTGAAGGTTCAAAGTAAACACATCACTCAAGCACATGGTGCATGAATTAAGGTCTTTCTGTCACCAGCCTCTGCTTTTTTTTCCCTACTCCCTGGGTCAAGCACCCCAGAGTCCCCCCCCTTTTCCCTTTCCTCTCATGGGACTCTGGGGAAACATTTCTCTTGACATGAACTCCTGCATGGCTAACACCTGCATTTCTTTCAGTGCACGTTTCCATGGGGGAAGACTTTCTTTCCTTTTTTCTTTTTCTTTTTCTTTTTCTTTTTCTTTTTCTTTTTCTTTTTTCCTTTTTCTTTTTCTTCTTTTCATTTTTCTTTTTTCCTTTTTCTTTTTCTTTTTCTTCTTTTCCTTTTTCTTTTTCTTTTTCTTTGCTTTTGCTTTTTTTTCTATTTTCTTTTTCTTCTTCTTTTTCTATACTCTCCTCAGAAAATATTTCTCTAAGAATGATCAGATTTTCCTATGCACTCCAAACAGAGAGACCTGTTGCATTTCCAGCAGCAGAAAGGACACTGCTTGACTTTGAATATCCCTTGGTTGGGAGATCATCTTCCAAAAACATGTGCATTAAATGAACACAGTCTGTTATTTAATCTACAATATTATGGGTTGTGATGGAATTGGAGACATAGCAAGGCCGTTTTTTTTTCTGCTTCTTATAATAATAATAAAACCTAATGTGGCAAATTTTTCTTGGCTTCCAGTTATTAGAGTGCATTCAGCATATCTTTGACAAGTTTACACTTACAAGGGTTTGCTGTATCAGAAACCTCACTCCTAGAGGATGCAGTTTTTAACAGCTAAAGGATATTTTTTTTGTTGTAGTTCCTTGAATAAAACAAAGCTATGTTGCAAAATAACTTTTCTCAACATAACTGTCCATACCAGGGCTTTTGCTGGCATAAATATGTTGGCTGGACTGTATGCAGGGGAGATTGTTCTTTTTTTTTATTTTTACACACTAACTGACATCTTTATTCTGGGGAACAAAATTAAGTGCAAACCAAACATCACTGTCTACAGCATTTTCTTGGGGTCAGGGTTTCCAGGGAATAATAGAAGGAGAAAACTTCCTAAAGACATATCTTTGTGGTGTAGGGATGTGGGTTCTAATTTACTAGTCTTCATCTTATTGAGGGCAATAATTTCCCTGAAGACTTTATTGGCAGGGTATCACTGCAGAAAACGTTTGCTGCTGGCAACCCTATTATTTTCCATGAGAAATACAGTCCCGTGAGAAAGCACGTTCTCACTCTATTTCTGTGGGAAACACCAGGAGAAGAAGAATTCCAAATCCCGCGAGACCAAGCAACTGGAAACAACACCAGAAGCCCTCTTGTTTGTGTAACTTATTGCAAAAATATCAAAGCCGGGGTGGGGGGAAGAGAACATGTTTTCATAAAATTTTCACTTTGCAAGAGCTCAGTTTTTAAAAGACCCTGGATTTATGTTTGACAGCCCAAAATCCCAAGGATGTTCAGTCTATTTCAGTTGTCAATTTATGATCTTTAAAACATTTTTAAAATTGACTGAACCTTAACTACATCCTACCTCATCTTGTACTAGCCAAGTTTTACAGATGCCATCTTAAAAATCAATTCAAAGAACAGCCATAAACTTGAAAGCTTCCTATTTGAAGTGTATATGGCAGAATGCAATTTTGTTTAATTTTAATTGACAGAGATGTCAGCCTAAGAGAATATTTTAGAATATTAGTAGGAACAGTAAACTCAAGCCTTGACACTTTTATGATATAATGGTATAATTCTCAGGAAAAAAATCACCACTGTCAGAATTTACACAAAAGCGGAACATGTTTTACTTTTTCCTCTGTAAAGGAGTGACAAATGTATTACTAATTACACAATTACTTTATTATCTAGAACCAGTAATAAACCCCTTGATGTACACTCAGAAAGTCTTAGTTTTATTTTGAAAGCCAAGGGTTTTTTTAATAAATTAGTATTACAAATTTGTTGGTGAGATTTCAGCCTGCGGGATGTAGTTCAGTTCACTGCCCTCTGCATTTTACAATACAAAAAGCATATTCTCAAGATCTGAGACAAAATTGATGTAAAAATCTTATCACTACCTATTTGAGCAAGCTGAGAATTAGGTTTGAAGAAATATGATCAGTTACTGGAAAAGATCCCAATACAATGAATTCTGTTGGTTTTCTTTGATACTGATTATTATATGTCTTTATTTTTCTGGATAAGACAAGGCAACTTCACATTAAGAAATACATGCATGACCTGACATAAGCTACTCATTCTTCAAATTCAGATAAAATAGAAGGAACTTACATAGGACACTTCCTTAATTTTGAAAGTGGCTGATTCTGAACCTACCTCTTTTTGAAAAAGTCCACAAAACTGCAAACTGAGTCCTCAGTCCCTCACTTTGGGAGTGGGTGAAGCCCTGCTCCAGACTGTACCCCACTGTCCCTTTTGTACCACTATTGTAAAGAAAATTCTCAGGCAACAAGAACCAAGTGACACAAAGGCAAACTGAGAAACTTGGCGCTGCTGTACAATAAATATAAATGTTCCCTAACTCCCCAAGGCCTGATCTAGCGAACTACTTAAATATGCAGCTGACTTTAAGCACATGAGTAATCCCTTTGGCTTTAAAGAATTACTCATGTGCTTAAAGATAAGTATAGTGCCCTGCTGTATCAGGACCTAGCCTTCAAAACAAAGTATGGCAGCGATTTAGTGATTAATTGCAGCCTACAGATAGACAAGCCAGTTGGGTTAAACGAGAATTGGCCCAACCCTTTGCCCTTCTCCAAAAACAAATCTGAATAAAGGTCAAAAGAGTTTGGTTAAGGATGTACTTACGAAACTTTCAAACCTTTTGAGGACCATCCACCACTGGTAAAGGCTCTCACATTGTATCCCTCCGGGAGTCCCATAGGCGTAGTCAGTTGTAAACTCATTTTCCTATATGGTCAGGCACGCGTGTGGGGGGAGGAATAAATGACAATGTAGAATGGCCAAAGCTGGTGTCCAGTGACCATGGAGCTTTTAATATGGAGGCGACGGAATTGGGATTAAGAATTGCAGCTGCTAAGATGCTAAACCCCACATACAGCTCCTATGGCTCAGATGTTATCAAGCGTAAAATCTTTTGAATAAAGCCTTACATGGGGGCACCATTGTAAACTGCTTTCCCAGTTAAACCCTTTACGTAGCGGTAAGAGGGAAAAGGTTGTGTTTTGCTGTATTATTTTCAGTAATAAGTCAAAGGCCTCTGAAATAAATTCCCATAAATTTTAAAGGACTTTCCATAATAAAAATAATGTCTGGTAGAAGCACTATAATGAAACTGCTGCTTAAACTATTCTACTCCTTTAAGGATAGCCAGCGACTAATTTTCTTCCATGAGACAATATTGTACAAATTACAGTGCTCATTTCCGTCACAGAAGCTAAAGTCAGATAGGTTTCTGAGTAAGCTCTGAAGGAGTTGGTGTGATTTTGGAGGACTTTTTGCCAGTCTCTGTTTATGTGTGCTTATATCTAATACAAATTCCCTCTCTTTGGTATTTATATCACTCTCATTATGACACTGGCATCAAATTGTATTCCCAGCATTGCCCTTAACTGGAGCTGTGGCTATGACGAAGTTCTTGTCTCAGAAATGGCATGAGAAAAAAATGACACAGTTAATATTGTAGTACATTTTGGAAAAAATGATAGAAGATACAGTTATTCAGAAAATTGACACAGGATTTCTGTGTTTAGCAGATATAAAAACAAAACCAAAACAAAAATGCTAAGCTGTCCAGATTTTTCTCCAGCTAAAAGAGAATAAAAGGTCCATGATAGTAAAGTTTCCCCATACAGAAGAACATAATAGAGATTATGTATCATGAATAATCAAAAGACAACAAAGTCTTTGGCATTTTTTCCTTAAATAATCTCGCCCTTTTCAATGTCCGCTTTCCTGGCAGAAATACATAGAATTTCATCCCATGCACAAATAGCAATAGTATTTTCAATTTGAACGTGTTTGTACAGTTCTGTTGACTAAGAAAAAACAACCAAAAACTAAATCAAAGCTACAGGTTTCCAAGATAGAGACCACAGCGTGTAAGAAACCTCTGTAATGAGCAGCATAACACAAACAGCAGTTGCCGACTCCTTGAAAAGTTAAACTAACAGCAACCACATGGGTGGAAACATCATCATCATCAAGAGAAGACGTTATGAGAGAGAAGAAATGGATTGGCAAGAGTAATAAGAAGGCTGGAGATGAAGAGATTTAAGAATTAAGAAGAGCAAACAAGGGACTGATTTTTTGTTTGTTTGTTTATTTGTTTCGTTAGAGAAATGGGTGGGAAAATAAAAGTCTCTTCTATCATGTTTGTCCCCACTTAAACACAACACACACCTGGCCTGTAGGAAGGATTAACTTTCTGCTTATAAACTGTTGTATTTTGATATTAAGTTATTTTTAGCTACAGCTTGGCTAAGTGATGTGTGTGCATCTGCCACCCTGTGACTCAGCCATGATTTCTGTGGTGCTCTGAAGTGAGCTCCACACCTGGATTGGCATGTCCTGTGCCAGCTTTCAGCCTCCTGAGATTTGCGTTGAGTTTAGGGGAGCACCAGGCTTTGCAAACCAAGAGTAAAAATAGTCATCACTAAAGCACTATAGTAATATTTTTGTGCTGCTGAAAAACAGCAGTGGAAATGGTAGGTGGCATGCCTTTCTCAGGAGCTATTTTTGAAGGTATCTTGTATTTCTTTGGACAGTATAAAAAGTTTCAGTCCATGTTACTGACTAAGAGCCTATAAAACCTCAGGTTAGAACCCAAAATTGAGCTTGTTTCCGTGATCCTTAAAAGAGCTTCAAAGTCACTACAAATAACAATCAATGCCCTTTTCTTGATTTTCCAGAACTTTATATAGATTACTAGATAGAGACACCTGAATCAAAATCTGTTGAGGTCAATGAAAATATTTCTATTGACTTCAGTGAAAGCTGCATTTGGCCTAAAAATGATCCATTATGTGAGGCAAACTTGCTCACTGAGTTCTAGTCAGATCTAATTTTATGCAATTGGAAATCATCACTCACTCTTCTGGAGGCTGTGAAAGAAAAGGCTTCTTTATTCCTTGGCTCAAAATCATTTGGTTTAAGATCTACCATAGGACTTACCACATCTGACTAGCAACTATTAAGTAGCCTTCCTTTTTCATTACTTTTGTCCTCTGCACTGCACAAAATCAAGCTCATTGTGTTTGGGGATGGGTTGGTTATAGGTTTTTCTAACATCAGTCTCTTACCCTGCTTTATTGGCTCAGAATTTTTTCATAAGACGCTGCTAGTATGGATACTTGACAGTCAAAACCTTCTTAAGTAAATCAATATTACAATATGTTCTAGTAACACAAAAGGAAAAAAAAAAAAGCTGATTTTTAGTGTTAGCTGGCACAGTATTTTAAAGTAAGCAATAACAACATGTCACATAAATGTATAAAGAATGCAATTCTGAAATCTGTAAGAAAATCTGATTTGACCAACAATTTTTACACAGATTATCTTTTAGCTTCCATTTCTAACAAACCATGTTATGAGATCATACCTCTCTGTCTCATCTATCAGTCATTTTCAATTTTGATGGCAGGAGGAGGAGAAAAAAAAGTCTAGAAAGATAATAAAATCTCTCACAAGTCTCACAGATGCTTAAGTTCACAGAAATGGGGCTGGTTAGCAAAAAGGGACTTAAACTGGGGCCCCCATCACAGAAAAGAGTGAAGTAATCAATGCAAGGAAGCTGCAAAAGACAAAGCTATGAAAATTTTGTAGAGCTCCTTATATTTGGCTTTTACTCCAAACAATGTTTTGGGAGATTCACATTATATCAATAAAACAAGTACACAAATACAAATGAGCCAAGATAAATTTATTTTCTCATAATAATCACATCAGAGTTGATGTAGAGCCTTGGTTATGAAGGCGAAGTTTTGGGAATGGCCAAGTAATCTGAAAAGGCCAATCTCCTACCAGTTCCCTTTTCCCTTGAAACCCTGAGACATTCGTCGTTGTGTAGAAAAATTGGAGTGGTTCACAGGCTCTGTTGCTTGGAGGCAAATCTCCTCACACAATGACCTTCAAAGTATATTTTTACACCCCCATGGGCTTTCACATTCAAAACCTACTGCAAATATTGCTAGTCAAAAGGGATTTGCAATGGAGCTAAGATGCAACCTGCCTTCTGCAGCTCTTGTTCACCCGAAATGAGAGTTTGGTCCACGGGAATTTTTGCTGACTTCTGCAAGGGCATATGCCTCTACTCCACCAAATCTGTCCAAAAAGATCAAAACCCAAGACATGTTCCAGCTTCACCCTTCTATAGCAAGACTGTTTTACATAAAGAAAAGAAGTTCAAAATGAGGAGGTCATCAGATTTAATTTCAGATGACCTAGGGTCTATCACTAGTCTTCTCAGTGACTCTGGGCAACTTGTATTGTTTCCCATACCCCAGTTTCCTCAGCAATAAGTGGTATCAGCCTCCAGCAGGGATCAGTACCAGATTTGAAGGTGAAAGTCACTACAGAATACGCAGGCATTATTAGTTATTTTTTAATAGGACACCAAACATGGTCTGTAGACCCCAGCAATAGGAAGGAAGCACATGGGAGGTGAGAAGAGTGAAATTAGATAAAGTGGATCACTTAAGCAATAGAAATGGAAAACCTTTCTTTCATTTTTATGTAATACAGAAGGTTCATTATGTGCTCTATCGACAACATAGTATTTTTCAGTGTCACCTGTTCATTAAAGAGTCATTTTAAAGACAGTTGATGGGTTTCAGTATTATACTATTAATCTAATAAAAGTATTCATTGGTTTATATATTATATTTCTTTTCCTGCTGCTCTGGTAATCCTTTAATAAGACATCCCAAAAGTACTGATTCTGATCTCACATCAATGTATATTAGTAAATCCATTAAAGCTAATAGGTTATTGTCCATTGATGTAAGAAAATCAAGGCTAATGAGGCTACTTGAGTATGCAAGAATTACAGGATCGGAACCTACTGTCATTTAATATTTTGGAAGGTTATGTGCCTTCTCAAGATAGGACATCATTTTCCTTAACACAGCTTTCAATAGAGGTGCATTAGCCTCTAGTGGCAGTAGAGGTGATATATTGTATTGCTAATTTAAAGGATTATGCATGAAAAGTGAATATATTGCAATAATTATGAAGTCTTGTTTGACTTCACTTTTCCACAAGTGTACTTTGTCATGCTTTAAATACCTTATGGATTTGAAAAGCAAAATAAAGATGCTGTAAATTGGGGTGAAGTAAAACCTTATTAGCACATACTAAGAGCAGATTTAGGTTTGGAATATGTTTTTGGAATATTTTCTGTGTAATTGCCATCATTACTGCATCAGTCATTAGAGCAATGCCTCTACCTATTTGATTGCAAGCATGTGTGAGTTTGTGTGCACGTGTGTGCTGAAGGGGTCACGACATTTATTAAAGCAGTCAATAAGGCACGCACAGGACAGGCGACTGAGCCTGGAATATATTTATATTTATACTCATTTCTGATATGGAAACTAAAGCGGAAAAATCAATTGGAATCTAACGTTTCATTGTCCTTCACCTTGACTCTTTGGTTTAAAGTAAGCAGTTAAAGAATAAACATTGCTGAGGAGAAATAAATAAATAAATAGATGAAAAAGCCACTCTCTAACATTATTAGGACTTCCAAAGTAAATAAAAAGTGGTAGAGCTGAGAGCAAATTGCTGCAGTGGTGCTAGGGAGAATCCTGATTTTAGCACCGCTGTACCAAATTTGTCATTTAGGAAAGCTCTTGTTCCCTTTATTGAGTTCCACTGTAGTGAACAATTTCTGCCTGCATCCCTCGTGTGTCCTTTTGGTTTATTATCTTTCACTGTGAATTGAGCATCCACAATCAGTTTCACAGGAAGCCTAATTTTACACACTGCTTATACATATGATGAGGACTTCCCCCTCTCACCCCCCCTTCCCCATCCCTTCTCCCAATGTTCTTATCAAATGAAGAATTGTGGATAAGGGTTAGGTGCAGATAAACATGAGTGTAGCACTTCCAGAAAGGTCATGATCTCCCCATAAGGTGCTTCTTGTTATGCCTGACCTTCAGATTTTCATCATCAGCCCGCCTGACAACTTAATAATGCAGAGGTGCAGGATTCATTTCTCCCCTCTGAGAGAGCCGGTACGGGACGCCCTTTTCCCTGATTATTTCCCTGCACTCCCGGCTGCCCTTTATAAGCCAACCAGAACTCCATCAATCATGCTCTTCTCTCCTTTCCTCCTCGGCCCCCAGTTCTGAAAGCTGGAAAGCTGCAATGTCCCCTTTTGTCTTGCACCGCTACACAGCTACGACAACAGCAGCGAAGCCTCACCGCCTGAAAACACCCTTTGCAGGCACCAATCCACCTTTCTATTTAAAAGAGAGAGTCTTTTGGCTTTCCTCCATGCTGACTGTGTTATCTGAGAGAATAACTCTTCATGGGCTCTGCTGACTGTCAAAAGAGGGAAGAAATTTAAGCTGAAATCAGAAGTTTTGATCCCTTTATTTTTCATATTTCTTTTTTTATTTTTTTTCCTTCTTGTTCTCACACTTGTTTTTCTGTAGTTTAATAATAACTAAATGAAGGAGGAAAAAAATCTTTTCAGAATTATTATTTTTTTTTTTTCTTTCTAAAGATAAGGGAGAAGCAAAAATTTCATATATTCATGGTAGTAAGCACATCAGTTTATTGGAATTAAGTAACAAAGAAAAGTTTGGAAGTCTTAGGATTGGAGGATATTGATTCAGATCGGAATTTAAAGGCTGCAATAAACTCATGTTATGAAATATGTATTCCCTTCACCCCTAGCCTTACTACTGCTTTTTTCAGCCAGTGATTCCTAGAGTGAAAGCGTGATGATAACGCACCATGAGCATCTGGTGAGAGTGAAGTACAGTATGTTCCCTGACAGAGCAGGGAGATGCCAAGGCCATCTCCTATTGTCTAAAGCAGCTGCCATTTGTATCTCCAAGAGGGGAAGTATCCCCTGATAAGCTACAGCTCAGCTGGGTACGAGAGCTACACCATACCCAGCAAGCAAACTCAGATCCTACCCTGCCCAGTGGCAGCAGGATGCAAATCTGTGCGCAGCTGGATAGAGAAGTTAATGCGATAGCCCTGCTCACCCTATTAAGTCACTGTGCTGGATCTGTAAGAAAAAATAAATAAATAACAAAGCCGCATGAAGCACCGTAAAACCACTCATTTGCCAAATATCAGCATTGTGGCTGAAATGAAGTTTTCCTCACTCCTCCTGTGTCTGGATGCACTCAGTGCTGTTGCATGAGAAAGCCTAAACTCACGGCTGTGAGATTTTGTAACTGAACCACTACCTCCCCATGGAAAGAAAAAACCTGCTCAAAAGCAGAGAAAACAGCCTCAGCACTATTCAGTCTCCCAAACAGGTATTGTGGGAATAATTGGGAAGCCCTCGAATAATGTTTTACCATCTGAATTATTTCATACATCATAGATTCGGAAAATCCCAACACAGATTTGGAGCCTGTAACAAAATCTGGAATTACATTTACTGGTTGTGAAAGCCAAATATCTCTTCAGAGCATTATTTTTCTTAGTATGAAAAAAAAAAAAAATAAAAAATCTTCCTATGAAGATCTTCTTTCAAACTAATAACATGTTAAAGATTGCAAACTGCCATCAGAAGTGAGCTGAAAAGCCTAGCAAATGTTCAGGAAATGCAAGAACAGGGAGTTTGCCCTAAATCCCTTTGAGTCAACTAGTGTTGCTTCTGACTATGGCATGTTTTGAACAAAATCCCAAAGGATCATCTGGTTCATTTTGAGACTTTTCTCCAGTTTAGTCAAGGCTTTAAAACAAGTCTAAAGACAATCTCGGAAAGACCAGAAAACATGAGTCAAAACTAAAGGGTTGGGAAAAAAACCTTAAGAAAGAGATGAAATAAGAAGGAAGGAAGAATAGAAAGGATGAGGCACAGTAGAGAAAAGGGAAAGATCACTTTGAGATGTTAGAGAAGAAAAATAGATGGATGATAATGATCTATGGGTGGGGGAGAATCTGTCTGAGGCAGAGAAGCAGGTTTGGACAGCAAAGGGAAGCACAAACAAATGAAGCAGAAAAACAGGAAGGAAAGCAAAGCAAACTTGTAGATACAGAGGAAAAGTGACAGGAAACCTGCCGTGCCTAGTATCCTTTTTTGACCACTAGACGCAGGAAATCACACTTCAAAAGGACAGCCAAGAACTGGGGAGCTGATAAGAGTGATAAAGATGCCATTGCCACTAGATCAAAGTGTTGAAGGGAAGGAGGGAAGGAGGAGATAAAAGGAAGAAAAGAGGAAAAGAAAAGGAATAAAGAGCAAATAGTGGATCTTAAAAGAGGCTGGAGTTCTTTTTTTTTTTTTTTTTTTTTGACTTTTTGTCTGCAAAGACACCCAGTTTGTGTCTCTAAGTGGGAAGGGGGACTCCCTGGGATATTAAAACCACTGCTAAGCCAAGCTCCATTTAAGCTTCACAACCTCCAGTAAATGCAAATCCTTTGCTTGGCACCTCTTCTTCATTTCAGTCTTCATTAGCTGCAGCAGCAGTGCCATCGGCTGTCCCCCGTCCTTTGGCAAGGCTTTTCCAGCGGTCCCTCACCTGGGACCTGGGCTGCTCCACTCCCCTGCAGTCCCCAGCACTCACAGGGGATGCACAAAAAGATGCCACAGTCTCCGGGTGCCGTCTTCATATGTCCTCAAATGAATGAGATACAGAAGGACACAGGGTCAAGCTGTTCTTTAGATTTGAGTTTCCCTCTGTGAAACACTGATTTTGTAGGGTGGAGGGAGCTTGTCCTCTACTGCCATTTGCCAAGGGAAAATGAGGAATAGTTTGGATCCCGACCAGAGGGCCATGGCTACATCCAAGCCCTTGCAAATTGACTTGGCAAGAAAGGATTCTCTCGAGGAGTGAGGAAAACCAGAGAGATGTCAGTCAGAGAAGTAAACACCATATGCTTGTCTTACAGCATCTGACGGTAGTGAAGTGGACAGAGCAGAGAGGCTGGCAGATCTGAGAAATAGAGCAGTGTAAATCAAGACACACTCTCCTTTCTCTGCTTCCCAGAGGAGTTCCACAGACATGAGCAGTGTATTCCTTCTAAATCCAGGGGCTCGTCAAAGCCGATTGGTGTTTTCCATACCGATTATTTACGCTAAGCCTTGATTGAATGAACTGTAGGTTACAGAGAGGTGACTTTTTTTGAAATGTATGAGATAAATCCTTCTTCGTCTAGAGGGCAAAAAGTTAGGGAAAGGCAGAGACTACAGAACCATTTAAAATGGTGTACTTGGTTTTAAATAAAAATTATCTTCTCCAGCTATTCTTTTTTATTTCCTCAGTGCTGAAAATTTTGCAGGTAAAGATTGTCTAATATCTTCAATTTTCATGGTAAAATGTTGTCATTTGACTCATGTGATGGTAGCGAAGATGGGAGGCAACTGGTCTCTGGTGTTCCTTTGCTCTACTTTTCTACCTCTTGTCTCCTTCAGTTTAAATTTGTATCAGGGTCACAATTCTCTCTCCAGAAATGCTATTAAACAGTGGAGACAGGCTGCAGAGACACCAGTGAGACTCCATTCCATGAGCAAAACTCATTTCTTAAGTCCATCAGTCATTATCCATGTGGTATTCAGCCCATCAGGTTGCTATTGCTTTAACAGTTGATTTTTGAAAGCTTTTTGAAAACAAAGAGCAAGCATGATAGCTATGGAAATAAACAGCTGAGAAGCCAGCCTGCAGACAAAAAGCTAGGTTGTTGATAAAGACAGGTTGGTGAGGAAGGAAAAAACTTACTAGAAAAAAATAATTGAAATTCAGGTTAGAGGAAAAGCTTCTGAAATGTGTAATGTTGCATTAACTTATCCCAGACATATTTTGACAGCTATAAGAGGAAATAGCTGAATTAGAAGTTTTACAAGTGTAATCTCTGACAGGTTTTACACCAAATATTTACCTTTTTATTCATCAGGTTAATAAGCTCCTAACCTTCTCTTGCACTGGTCATTTCCTGATGAGATTCAATTTTCTCCTATCTGGCCGCAACATGCTCATGTGCTCAAAGTGAGTTTCAAACACAAGGACATGCTCAGAGCTTGAGGAGGTGGCTCTGAAGCCACCAACTCTGAGTCATTTCAGCTCAAAATCGATAGGAGATTTACTCACATGATAATCGTAAATTTAAGCTATTCAGGAGTGAATTCCTGTTCAGCAAAGCTTTCTATTCCTCTTGTTAGTTCAACCCAAGATTTTAATGCCTTTTAGCTTACAATTAAGAAAGCTTTCTGGACCTTGACTGTTCTGTCTCAATTCTTAGCTCTAGAAAACCAATATTGAAAGTACAAAAATTTTCCTTTTCCTCTAATTCTCCCCTTTTATTTAACATGTATGTAATGCACTCAGTAAATCTAACTATTTGAGTAGCTAATATCAGTATGACTTAGAAATTATATGGATTTTATTTTGCCTGACAGTGCATGTTCTCTTAGAACATCTAACATGAATGACTATTAAAAATATGCTAATTCACTATAGTAAGAGTGTAGTAAGAATGGTATCTGCAACCAAGCTGATAGTAAGCAAATATAGAACATGCCAAAGTGGACAATAATTTAAAAGAAAAAAATCATCATAAAAATTATCTGTACACATAATGACTTGTTTAAGAACAAAATTTTTTATCAGGAAAATTTAAGAGTAAAAGAAAACTGTGGCAAAAAGAATATGAACCATAATTGATAACACACAGAAAACTCCTTTGTTCAAATATGCTAAATGTTCTAATATAATGAAGTTCTTTCATATCAGATCTAATCTAATGACTCTTCTTTACTGCATCCTATTTTTGATTTACTATTTTAATGTTAAAAATTCCACCTGACCAAAGACATAAGAAAAAAAAAAATCTATATTCTGTCATTGTGTTATTTTTATATTCCTTTTTAATTATATGGTATAAAAATCCTATTCTAATAAAGGACATATGTAGCATAAATACACTAGGACACTTTTATATCAATGGCAAATATCTGTAGTCATTTAATACCCTGGTATGATGGATAAGAGCTCAAAAATAGCTTCAGAGAAGTAACCTTTGTGCTAAATTAACAAAAATAAATATTAACTTCTGAAATATGTGATAGAAAATCTTTAATGCAAACGCCCAAAGTATTCCTTCAAAAAGATTTATCAGTTCCTAACCCAACTCACATGAAAGTGGTCATTTTCATCTGCTAAATATTTTCCCAGGAATGATCATTTTATTTGGTGAAATGTTGAACAAAAGATCACGTCAGAACTAAGATTTGTGTGGAAAGAGCATAATCTACATGAAACTAAAATATCAGTTTCGTTGAGATCCCTTTATGCATTTCTGATAAAGCCCTTCCTCCTCTATTTTGTCAAGCAAACAGTATCCAGTGTTTTTGTGTCCCAATTGAGTGATCAGTACCACTGCATGGTCAGAACTTCGCTTTTTTTTTTTGTGGAAGTACGGTATTTCACTGCCTTTTTTTGGTCAATATGTTCCAAGTTTGGTCTCTTTTAGTAAAAAAATCCATATTTTTGTTTCCAAAAGATAAAGAAAAGCAAAACTAGCAGAAAGCAAATTTTCTCTGTGATGATACATTATTATTTATTTTTAATATTTATTATTAAAAAGGTATAATTTTTTTATACTTCAAATACATTTTCCAAGCAGTTTTTAATTGCTTCATTCTGTCACTCCACTGCAAAGTCTTCCTAACACCTCCTAGCATGATTGTTTCCTGCTAACAGAGACATTTTGCAGACAGATTGAGTGTCAATATTATTAGCAGTAAATTATTCACATTGCGTGAATAGCCTTATAATCCTTATTTACTGTGAATAATCAGGAACCTATTGTTTTAAAAATAATAATTTTTAATAAGCTCTAGTGGTTCTGATAGCATCTTATGGATGTTTTCAAGGTTTTAGAGTGGCAGAGATTAAAAGGTTATTCTTCTGATTCGAAGAGTGACAGTGACAGTAATACCAAGTTTGTCCCTAAAATGTTAAAGACTGCAGAAAACATGTGTAGCAACCTTGTGTCTGTGCTGTCGGGCGCTAATACTTGTCTGCTTGTGTGGTACACAGATAAAGGTAAGGAATGAGTAGCTGTATCAATCAGTTTGCTGCTAAAATAGCCTTTCACTGTTTATTTTCCAGCTAAGTCAATTAAGCAAGGTGGTGCATCAACATTGAGTATGTGCTGATTTCAGATATATTGGCAGGATTTTAAATAAACACCCATGAAAGGAGTATACATCTGTTAAAAAAAGGCAAGCTCTTAGGGAAATAAATACTAAAGATGGCATGCTCTAACCCAGAAACAGAGGAATTTAAAGACTGCTTTGTTGTTGTGTCAGTATTTTTTCTGCAGATGACTTCATTTCCCAAATAGCGTTGTTTTTTGTTTTTTTTTTTTTTTAAGCACAAAACTTTAAGCTTTCTCAGTTACAGTGTTGTCTTGTTTGAATGCATGCATAAATAAATTTTGAGCATCTGCTTCAAATCTAGCTTTACGTGAAAGAATAAAGAGATAGTTTTGAGCTATCTAATTAAAACACTGAGACCTGCCCCATTAAATAATTCCAGTTTTATGTCAATTCATGTGCTGCTGTAATTCAAAGAACCTGCTTGTCCAAATCAGGTCAAGGTTCATAGAAATTGTGGAGGCAGAATCTTTTGGAAGGACACGCCCTGATCAACAGGGTTATGGTCTGCAGGCATGTGAGCCCAAAGATGTGTGGATAAAATAAAAGCAGAAAGTGAAGTGTTCAAGATCAGACAGCACAATACGACAGAATCGAGAATAAAACATGGAGACACCAATCCCCAGATCAGTGTTCTATGCACTATATCTATAAACCAGTGATTATCCCTAAATAATATTTTTGATGTGTTTGCCCACAAGCTGATGACTACTTTTATCTTCCCCTCTTGTCTAATTAGTCAAAGCTCCTTTATTTGTTCCTGCCACAATACAGAGGGTTAAAATATGAAGCCCACCAGAACAATTACTTTTATGGGTGGCATGTCTCTTCCTTATCCCCCCAGCCTCTGCTTTATTAAACACTTCATCAGCTGGCTTAAAAATTAACTATATGGTGCTGTTTGTACAACATAGATTGAAGGCTCAGGAAGGGCATGATCTATTTATTTGGGCCAACTATTTTGGTGTGAACATCACAGTCTACTTACTGTCACTAGTGGAATACAAGCAAGAGAAGACTGGGTAACTTTTAAACCATGAAACTACAAATCAATAAACAAAATTGGACTAAGAAGTCACTTGATGACTGAAGACAGAAGCATATAGAAAAAAGCGTAAGTAGCTGTGAGTTCATTGAGTTGTCTCCAGTACGTTACTGAAGTCCATTTGCCATCACCTATTAATTGTACAGTGATCAGAACTGAGTGAAGTACAGTATCTGTGAGACCCCAACTTCATTCAGAACATTTGTTACACCCACGCTCAAGTCATCCTACTATTTTCTTTATGGAAACATACAGGCAACTGATTTTTGTTCATATATAGGTTTGGGGAACAGATATTCCTACCAGGGAACTGGTTATATTTGCACAAAGGTAGAATATTGGACATTCTTTCTCCTGTGGCTCAAAAAAAAAGTTATACTAATCTAACCGAGAGGAAGAAAAGATAACATGTGATCAAGATTACTAATCATTTGCCAATTAGAATCTTGAGCATTAAAAACATTAGCAGTGTCTAGGATGAAATGTGCCAATGTACGCCCATGCAAATAATTACTAAAAAAGGATAAATTTTTTAAAAAGCTGCATATAAGCAGAAAAAATATTCATCCCAAAGGTAACTGTAGTATGAATAAGCAATATTAAACATCCTTTGCAATGTCCCTGGAATCACAGAAACGGTAGTCAGAAATCTGTACTCTTCTGACTCTGTGACCCTCAGGAAGTCATGGTACCTCCAGGTGACCCAGAAGTTTGTCTGTCTGTAGAACAGGTATTTTAAATAATATGAACCTAATCTCAAGCCTGTTCTCAGCACAGTTCATGTTTGGGAAATGTTCTCAGATCACTGGGTAAAAGTGCTGTATTCAAACCACGATGATGATTATCTTTCAGGGATTTTTATCCTCAGTGAAAAGCAAAAAGAATTATTGGCCAATTTTGTCTAGTAAATGCTGAATACTTGGAACAATTCCCGTTACTACTCATTCTGTGGCTTTCCTGTGTCTGACTTATGTTTATCTTCATTAAGTGGAATAATGCAAGTCAAAATAGCTACAAGTAAACTGTCTGCTGGATAGGGAACAGTTGTTAGTTCATGGGAAATGGATCATAAAAAATCTGTTCCTCTGACTTCAGAAAAGAGCTCTAAATTGATCCATTTCCAGTTCAAAGCTCATTAAAACATACTGACCAATCTCAACTGGTATTTCATCACCTTCATCACATGTCTTTCTAGTTCAACAGGGGATGGATTACTCTGAAAGTTTTTATCTCTATCAAACTTCACCAGAAAGTCCTGACTCACATGGGAAGGCAAGGAGAACATCATCTATGCTCACTGGGAGCTCATTCAAATAAGCAATTGTCCTGGGTTCTTTGAACTTTGGAAGAGGTGGAGATGCAGTCATATGGAAGATGAACTACTTCCCTTGAAGGAATACAGCACATATCTGTACAGATTGATGGAGTCATAAGTCACTAGAAGCTAACCTGGGTACAGCCCAAGGCAAAGCTGAAAGCTAAAGTCATTCCAGGTGGGTTGGTGGAAGGAAAAAACAAAGCCTAGACATTCACATATAAGGTCATAACTTCTGTTCCATTGCAGCCCATGTATAAATATTTTAGATTTATATTTTAGAAGTTTTAAGCCTCTCTATAAAAAGCATTTAACTTCAGGTTTTATTTTAAAATGCCTCTTGAGTCAGTGAGGTGCCACACTCTCTCTCAAGGATTTCAGGCAAATCTCTCTTGACCAATCCAAAGCCATAAGCCAAACCATATGATTCCAAAATACCTTCAATTGCCTCCTGGATCATATGTCCACATCTGGAAATGATGGATACTCTCTTCCCAGCTGCAGAAGAGGGAAATTCTGCATTAGGCTAAAAACACTGTGTAAATTGCAAGGGAGAAGGGTCAGCTTTCTAAAATTACGGTGGTCAAGGCAAGTCAAGCACTTTAATGGCAGGCTCAGATCCAAGATCAAATCATTTTACAAATCTCCAAGCAATTCTACCTAGAAACACGCTTAACTTTTTGGTTGCTTTTACGGTAAAGATAGCCAAAGGGCAACAAATTCTCAAAGCTAGAGACTAATCTCCCTTCACAAGGGACACAAAGCAGGTGTGCACCGTGAGGATGAAACTGTGCCCCAAATTTGGTTGACATAAAGCAGGAAAGAACTTTCTGATAGGAAGTGGTTGTAAATCAAAGGAAGATCAATAGAAGAGAAAAATTCAAAGCTGCAATCTCTTTGTCTAAAATAGTCTTAAAACATTGAATAATTTAATGGTCAATAAGAACAGGAAAAAACTATTTAATAAAGAAAATGTGAAACAACCATGGAATGTATATGGTGTATGAGTGAATCTAAATTGGTCACTTGTGCTACTCTCTTTTACCTCTTTTCTTAACTTCTTATGTATAATTATACATGCTGAGATACCATTTTCTATAGTCTAATAAGAATCACTTTCATATTGAGTGATACACAAATAGGGGAAAATTCATTGCAAAGTATGTCATTATATATTAACATTAGTGATAACACCACATTAATAATTACGGTGAAACAAATACTCCATTTGTCTGTCTATAAGTCTGAGTGATTAGTTCACTAAGTCTTGCCTGGGAAAATATTATTTCCAAAATGAAGCATGCTGTGTCAGACCTTAGGTAGAATGAAAGCATTCTCTAGAATAGGCTGCAGTATAGACTGCATGTCCCAGAGGGGAAAAAAAAATAAAAAGGCAATTCTCATGACTTATTTTTCTTATGTTACCTTCTCTATTCAGGTAACTTGGAAGTATATGAAAATGGTGAGGCAAAAGAAAAACATTTTGTCTGAAGAGCTCCAAAATTACAAGATCTCAAAACTGGGGTATGCAAATCCAAATTAATTACTACTAAGCCAAAGAAAACTACACTGAATTTTGGAGATTGTTATAACTGCACATTCTTGCCAGATATACATCTAAAACTCTTGAGTGGGGAGCAAAACTTGCAAGATAGTTTTCTCACAATATTTCTAATAGCTTCTGTTTTTAGAGAGGTTGGAGACAACAGGAAAGCAGTAAGTATCGATGTTATTTTGACTCTTGCAACTAAGTGCTGGCTGGAATACAGGGGACTAATTCCAGAGCTGACGTAAATAAGCTTACTCAAAGACAGTGAGACAACATCAATTTACACAAACCATGGATCAAGCCTGGGAAATTCAGATACATGCAGAAGTCTAGATAAGATACATCTAGGCAAACATTTTAGGTATGTACACACATCTATATATAAACTGCTTTAATCTCAATCTAAGTATACAAATCGCTTAAAAATAAGAAGAATTCGCTTTTGGGAACCAAGCTGGAAGGATGAAAGAAGTTCAAAGAAACTCCTAGTATGTCTAATTTATTTCATACCCACAAGTTTAGCCCTACAGCTCCCAGTGAAGGAGGCTGCTTTCCCAGTGTCATCACTGGAAGGAGAATGAGAGATGAAAAAGTCCTTTTGCAAGGGTGAAGTTGAGAGGTGCTTTGAGCTATACTTTAGAGGAACCTCATCCCACATTTTCCAAACAGGGTTCTTAGGAATGACATGCACATAACGTAATACTCTTAAATAACCAATATGAAATGGAGATGATTAGCTTAAGCATCAGACTAAACATTCCTAAATTTTAATTCCAGTTTGAAGAGGAGACATGCTTCTACTGCTCCAGTCAGGGTGTAAAGTTCTTTGACTCGGTTCCCCAGCAGGAGAAGAGGTCTATCTTCCAGAAAAACACAAAGGTTTCATTAGTGTTTGAAAAGTGTGTCAAAGATGGATTATTCAACATGTTTGACTTGTTCTAGTCCTCCGTCTTTCTCAACCTATGCCCCATCCCACTAGCAGAGTCACTCAAAACAAGAGCATTGCAATACTGTGCATTTTTTTTGGCAAAAAAAATAACCACCAAGTCCAGAGTTTGTATTTTTTTAAATAATATTCACACAGGGCTCAAATTATGCGCATAAACATTGCTGATCTATTTGTTATTAGTCTGTGTGACACCTTATCCCTTTAAGTTTGCATCTCTTGGCACGGACTAAGAAAAGTCACTCCTCTCTGAGAGGGCTAGTTAAGATGTATCTTGCTGTTTCCCCATATCTTTAGTATGCAGGGCGCACAGAGATGGAGATAAAAGGAGAAATGTCTATCTTTGAGTCCTCTGCAATACAGAATAAGTTATCAACCTACTAACATGCATGTCTGAATAGACTCCTTTGGCAGGAGGGAGATTTTATCTGTCCTGACATGTGAATTCCTCCCTCATGTCAATCCATGAAAGTACTAAAGAATAAACTCTCTAGTAAAATGAGTGTGGCATACCACTGGGACTTAGAGAGCATCATATTTTCCCCTAGCTACCTTTTTTTTTAATTCTCCCACTGAATCCTTGATATCCATATAAATTAGTCACTCTAAAGAACTACTTGAAAATCCATTGCTTTAATCTCATAGGCTTGAGGAGGGTGTCTCGCTCCACTAAGGCTTGGGAGTTTGTTGTCTCTCTGTTTTTCCTCTTCAACTGAGCGATGTGCCATCACACATAGACCCCGTGTAAAAGCGTTCGAGTCACATTTGTGCTGGAAGCTTTGCAGCTGTGCAAGCCAAATGAGCAGGCACTACGTTGCCCTCAGATCTGGTAGGCCCCAAGGTACAGATATGAGCAGTCAAAAATGTCCTATTTAGCATCATGAAGTGTCCACCCATGCACGAGGGAAAAAGGACTTGATATTTTGAATGAAATTGAACACAGCTGCAGTTATTACATTTTGGGGGCATGAAAAGGAAAGTCACATTGGTCTGTTTGCAGATGAATTATCAATGTGGTTTCACAAATACTTGTCTTTGTGCTCATCACCAGTGCAAGGACCCTTCATCCACCAGTTTCTATAACATCTAGAACAAGGCTGCCTCTCTGCTGAAATGGATCCCTTTGCCTCCACTTATGCAATAATTTCACATCAATAGTGGTGGTATGAGGAGAATAATAATCATTTTTATAGAGCAAAACATAACTGAAATAGTAAAAAAGGCAACAAAAAAAAGGGTAAAATTGAAACGATCCATCCTTTCTTCTTTTGGTCTCCAGTGTTTATCCCTATTTATGATGTACTACATAACAACATATTGGTTCTCATTGTGTTCTGTTGACAGCAAGAAGTTACACTTGATTTGTGTTTTACCTGAGCTTTTGTGTCTCAGTAAAGGAATTTAAATGCTAGACAATTCTTACCACCTTATATTAATATTTTTAAAGTGGTCTCTTTAGAATCAGGTACACTCCAGACCGTAATGCTCTACTTTGTTTTATTTGCACTGCATATACTATTTTCGCCTGTTCTTTGTGTGCGGTACATCTAATGCTACTTGCAGTCCACAGGACTTGCCTGTCTTCCATTCCTTTTCATGTCCGTTGCACATCTATTTCTGGAGTTTTGATCTCAAAACAAACCTAAAAACTCAAAGTAAAGCCATCAAGTTCTTCATGGCCTGAACATAAAACCATGAAATGGGCTCATGGACAATGACAACCACTTCCTCTTTGTGATCTTCTAGTGGATATTTAAGGATTTGATAAGGATCTACACATTAAACTTATTACCAGAACTCCAAATTTTATGAGGTACACAGCTGAGGACTACATAAACAAATATATCAGCCTAATAACCCTGCAGACAAGGAAAGCATGAAAATACAGAACCAGGTGAAGATACTGGATGCAGATCATACTCATACTAGATTAACAAGAAGCAAAATTATTGAGGCACTGCTATGTAACAAGTCAAAGGACTGTCCTGCAGGATTTCTACAACAAGCCTCTGGTTTCTTCTTTTAGATGAAAGACCTCCCTTCTTTCTTGAACAGCCTCAAGGGATAGATGATCTACATTGTGTATTTGTAACTCAGTCAGAGGTGAAAGAGGCTGGAGAACAATCCTGATGTTTGCAGTGGATGTGCTGCCACCAGTAGCACGTACTGCTGCCTTCAGCTCTCTGGTGGAGGAGTCTGAAGCTTTACCACAAAAATAAATTGGTGGCAATGGGTTGTAATGACACCTCACTCATTACTTTAAAAATAACTGTTTCCAGTTAGGGTGACATTTTCAAACTTCTGCTTTCAGGTGTTTTCAGTGAATTGAATCTTTTTAAAAAACTTACAGATGAGGAAGAAAAACAAACAAACAGGAAAAAACCCCACACAAATACCTCCCTCTTTTATTTTATGGACCAAAGCATTTCCTAATAGATTAAGACTTCTCATTTCTAATATTGCAAATTCCTCATTTTGAGTGCAGAAATAGGAAAAAAAAAAAAAAGGTAAAAAGAAACTCAAGTGACAAATTTGGAGTCCGGGAAGGTATTGGTGGGATTGTCCGTGGACCTGAAAAGTAGTGAAAGAAATAAACATCCAAAGCACTGACACTTATCCTCTCCTTCCTTTATCCTGAATGCCAACTGGAAAAGTAGAAAGCAGCACTGCATGAAAAGTTGGAAATGCAAGAGCAGCTGGTTAAAAGAAGAGAACCACATATTGGGTTCATTCCAGAGTGGAGAAAGAAAACAATACTGATCAGCTGTTTCATATCTGTCTCTCTCTAGACACATATGCACATACACAAACACAGCAAATGTGCTTGATCCTGCCCTTTTCTATGCAAGACCATATCTCAGAGTAGGCGATAAATCATCCACTTGGGCATGTGCACACAGAAGCCAGTTTGAAAAATACAAGGAACAGAGGAATTGCCATATTGAATCAGACTAGTGGTCCATCAAGTTTGGTATAGTGCCTGCAGCAGTGGTTAAACCCTGATACTTCCAAGGAAGGCAACCCTCAAAATCCACAGAGCACTTAGTTCAGTCCGTAGGTGGGGGAGGGAAAAGTATTCATCCTATCCCCTGCAGGCGGTAAATGTGTGTCCTATAGAGTGGGCTCGGGTTTTCCTTATCCAGAGCTCCAACCGTAATTACTACTTTGAAGCAGGACAGCAGAACAATGTTTGCAAACATTCATTCACATAAAAAGCTGCTAATTCACTTTGACATAATTTTTGACCCATTTCCAGGAAGGTTCATTGGAGTAAGCAGTTTTGTTTATGTGAAACAAGTTTGTTAAATACTCTGGAGGTGCTTCTCTGAATGTTTGTTTCAGAAATGACATATGCTTAAACTTTTCATTTATCTCTACACCTTTCAGTCAACCACACAGGAAGAGAAGCAGTACCGCATGATCCACACATCAAGTCAGGCAGTGACTTGCAAAAGGCAAATACCCAAAGTGAAAGATAAAGAAATGCACAAAAGATCAAAACCAATGTATGGGGAACTCCTAAAGAGGGGTGCTACTTTTTCAAATAAACCATCCTGTGAGTAAAGCTCTCCTTGAGGGACAGCCTGACATTTCTGGAAAATCATCCAGAGAATTTAACCTGACCTCCTGTGTCAGCAAAATTCACAGGCTAGATACATACTTCTGGGCTGAATCCAAAGTTAGCATAAAGGCGAGAATCTTTGTCACCTGTTTCTAGATCAATTTAAATATGTCGTGCTGCTGTAGAGTTAGACGTTGAAGAAAAATACTTTGCTGTGTCTGTTCCTGCCCACTTACATCTTAAATTTCCCTTACTCACGAAAAAATTGCTTGTACCTAAACTCACCTGCAACACCCTGCAAAGTTCCAAATCCCTCCCTTTTTATGACTAAGGAGATAACGGTGGGTCACAGACAACTTTCATGGCAGATTGGTGGAATAAGTAGTTTAACAGCACGTAAAATTTACATAGGACTTGTCCTATTATTAACTAAAAGTGGGTGTGATGGACAGGAGACTGTAGAGATAGAAAAAGATACAAAATCAAAGGATGGGCTCACAAGAAAGTCTCCGCAGTCAGAATGATGCTGTTACATTTGTATTATAAAAAACAACCAACCAACCAATGTTAAAAATAACTGTTAAAACCTGTCAGACCAAGTAATAATTTATTTGGAAAAAAAAAAAAAAAGAAGAGGAAAGTTTTAACCCAAAACATTTATCTATTTTAAGAAATCGTATCTGCTTGTTGTTCACACCTTTTAGACTCCCAGTGCCCCCAGAATTGCAATCCAGACACATGATTTCATAACTAGGTTGGCTGAAATTTAGTATGGGCAATCTGGCTTATGTCCATCCTGTCACCCATGAATTTCAGGGAACTAGTCAGTCTGCTTGGCTTGAACTGGAAGTTCTCAAGCGCAGGTTAACTGTGTTGAAAAGGAATAGAACTTCGGTAGGTGGGTAGGCCTAAGGTATGCAGAAAGGAAGGTATGAGCCTCATCTTGCTTGCCCACATCCCTCTCAGCCTGCCTTTCTTCTCCCACCTCTTCAGATCAGCCTTATCAGCATGAATTGCACAACACAGAGAACAGAACTCAATGTGATGTTCTTCTGTTAAATCAATTCCTATTACAGTTACAATTTGTTTTGTAGCTTCTTTGGAAAAAAAAAAAATAAATAAAAATGTCTCTCGTGTTGTGATTTTTTTCTTCTCCCCCAGTTCCCTACCTCCTCCCTAGGGCCTCAGCTTGTGCCTCTGTGTAAGTCCTGGGGTCTTGGGTGTCAAATGTCAGGCCTTGTACAGAGCTGTCAAAGAGGAGAATAGGCTGAGATGATTGATGACTGCAAAGCCTGAAATCCAAACCTCTGCTGCAAATGCTTCTTTTACAAAAAAGCTGGGGCAACCCACAGTGGCTATATTCAAGGTCAGCTCGCATACCATTACACCCACTGCTTTGGACTTCTAACAAGCCAACGCATTCATCGAGGATTTCTCGTTTCTCTGTCCCTGTGTGTGTCTCTCTCTCTTTCTCTCCCTCCCCTTACTCTCCTGGCAACCCCCTGCCAAAATTTTCAAGCACTTAATCCCAATAAAAAAAAGGCATGGCCTTATTTTTTTTTTCTCCTCCCTCCCTTTCCTTCAGGCTGCATTTGCTATGAGGAGCCACGGGCTGAAGCTTAATGCTGCACAAGTCAGATGACAAGATTATTAATGGGAGCAGGGCAATGTCATATCTGATTTCATGCATATTCATGAATGGAGTCATACAGCTGGGACCATGCGCCAGGAAAAGACAGAGCAAGAGAGAAACTTTTACACCCCCTCCTTGCCGTGAAGAATCTGATCCTGGAGATTAAGAGTCCTGCTTTGCAAAATTCAATTGTTCTCTTTATATGTTAGTAAAAAAGGGGAACTGCTTGCATGATAATAATGACGTGGTGCCAAGACGGTGCGAATATCTCTTTTTTCCCTGTCACTAAAGTAGCTACTCTGAAGCTGATCTTGGCCTGGAGAGCACTTTCTGCAAGAAAAAGGACATAACAGTATCACCTAAATCCAGAATAATTTCCAAACAGCACAGATTAAAATAAAATAAAATAAAATAAAATAAAATAAAATAAAATAAAATAAAATAAAATAAAATAAAATAAAATAAAATAAAATAAAATAAAATAAAATAAAATAAAATAAAATAAAATAAAGCTTCACAAATACTCCAGTGTGCATCCCAGGCAAAAGGGGAGGCACTGAGTACAGGAGAACTTCATTAGAGTTCTGATCTGTCCTCAGGTAGCAGCTGTTCAAAAGAGGTGAGGCGTGAGCCTTAAAGTACAAATACTATTTTACTCTGTAGCTTTACTCTGCAGCTAGCTCCTTTTGCTTTTTCAATGGTGCCTTACAAAACACGAGGAATTTCATTCCGATTTTGCACATGGGTAAATTGAGGCATAAAGTTATTATGGTTTATTGGCCCCATATCTGCCTTATCAGGAAGGTTCCCATCAACTTAGCAGGATAAGACCTGTAGGCACTTGAGCTGAAGTCAAGAAGTGAATAGCAGAGCAATAATGCAGCTATACCAGGGAGCTAATTCCATCTTCTGTTCTACGTTGAGAAATAACACATCTTCCTACAGGACAGCAGAACAAATAGGAAAAAAGTAGGCCCTGTGACGCTTAGCAAAAGATCTACGGTATTTTTCCCTTTTCAGAATCTGTCAGTGTTATTGCTTAGGCTTTGTGAGAATTAAACTCTGTTATACCTGCCTCGCACACTATTTCTAAGTAAAAGTCTGATTTTCAGGCACTTAAAATATTCCATTCAGCTCTGCAGCAGCATCTACTTGTGAAGAGACAGAGGCATCCCCTTCCCTCAGACAGGTGAGGACCAAAATAAATAACAGAAGCAGCGTGTGCAACTGTGAAATCAATTTAGAATTTAATTGCTGAAAACCATCTGACGATATCTATAACAGTGCATGAAATGGTCCTGTAATGGAAGTGGTGGCTATTCCTGGAGTCATTTTGAATTAGTTGTGGATAAAGCACAAGATTACAGTAGGAGACCAGTCTAGATGCTGGCCCTAGTAAATAGACAGATGACTTCTTTGCACCTTTAATTGCTATCATTCAAGGCCAGCAGCATATTCTCTCATGAGGATGCCAAGCAATCCACATGATCCAACTGCTTTTTTGGTACAAGCTGATCTGAGTTGCCCGTAGGGCTATCACAACAGGCTTTCTGGCATGAAGTGACAGAATGGGAATGCTTGGGCAGACTCAGGCTTTCTGAAAAGCAGTGGGTTTATTTTGGTTTGGGGAACGGGGATGGAGACAGGGTTTATTGCTATCTTTCTTAGTGGGTTCATTTCATAACTGCACACAAATACATTCTTAGCTGTGGAAACCCCACTGTGAAATATATATATTTAGAGATACAGTCCATATCTAGACAGAAGCAGAAAATAAATCCAGAAGTATCTCTAATAAGGACAATTAAAAATTTGCTGGGCTGTATGTCCAGCAGGTAGAGTTTAGCATGGGCTGGAAAAGTGGCTGCAGTGTGCAATAGATCAAGTTTGGATGGCTATACACCTCTACTGGGTAGAGGTAGGACACATCACAGGAATCTGGCTCTGCCACTGAGCAAGCAAATGACTTGGGTGACTCACTTAACTTCCCCATCCCTCAGTTTCCCCATCTGTAAATGAACAGCAACAACTACCTTCATTAAGTGCTTTCAAAGCATTTTATAAAAACCAAGATACTGGTGTTAACCCTATGCAGATGGCTATGACTGCTGTAATCAACTATCAGATGACAGTGACAGTCTTAAGGATTCCTCTTGAGCCCATACATAACATACTGTTAAATATCAAACCATGTTTTAATTTCTATATTTGAGCATGTCACCTCCTATCTCTAATCATTTCTCAAGTAGTGGTTAATTTAAAGGACTGAAAAAATGTCATTTTTCTCATTCAAATAAGCAAAGCAAAAAAAAAAAAAAGCCCACAACTGATAGAGATTAGAGCAGTGGGAAGAACATGACAGTGATATCAGAACAGAGGAAATAACATGTTAATGACATTCAATATTCTCCCTGTGTCAAGTCATCAGCATTTTTATTGCCACTTTTCCTCCGAATACAGTATCAGAATTTATTGAGACAATCTGTCTCCATCACCTGTGATATAATATATTTTATTCAATAAGATATGGAATAATATTTATCTTTCAACTCCAATGACTAGTTTTAAGGGCAATAACAGCTTTTACACAACAGCTACAAGTGTAGAGTTTGTAAGTTTTAATACCAGACCTAAGGGCTACAAAGACCTTCCCACCAGGTAGAGAACAGTGAAACCACTTTTCTGATTGTTTGCCCTTTGCTACATTTCTCATTCACAAAATAGCTGGTGCCAAGAGACAAAACAAATGGTCCAAATGTAGCTCTTGTGAGCTAGTTGTTAATGGAAACTGAGGCTGGAAAAAGCTGGTCCTTGTCATAAATTCAGAAACTCAGCAGCAGAGTCTGTATTTGATCTCCAAGGGGGAAGGGGACAGCCAAGAAAAATCTCTCACATTATTGCAAAAGGAAGACAGGCAGAAGAGAAGCTGGAAGAGTGAAATGGAGAAGGCTGGAAGTTTATCATCTTTGGCACAGAGTGCATGTCTGCAGTTTAACAGAATGAAGCCACCTTTTCAACTGGTCAGTCTGGGGAGCAATAACAGCACAGCTTTGCAAATGTAGATGACATGTTCCTGCTTCTGCAAACTCATGGGTTTTTCATGCTCCCCGAGGCAGCTGCATTTTGCAACTATGGAGTACAGGGCTGTTCCCCCTGATTTTTGGTGATACTGCCTCTGCCAGACCCCAGCACCGCCTTCCCTCAGGGCTTTCTATATAAGCAGTTTGGCTACTCTGTTCTGATCCTTGGCCAGCTTAGAGTCCTCATACAATCACACTGACATTCACAGTATCCCTTAAATAGCCGTAATTCTCTCCTCAGCCAACCCTAAGCAACTCCTAAGACCGAGAGATAGAGCTGAGATTGGCTTCAAAACAACTGTCTCCTTGTAGGTGAAATATTGCCAATTTGGGGCACATGCACTTCAGAAAAGAAGAGGAAAAGAAAGAATGAGAATTACTGCAGTTAGAGATGCCTAGTCGTGTTATTTTTTCCTTTTTTTTTATTCTTTTTCTTTGGGGGGATGGGGGAGAGCGGGAGGGGAGGGAAGAAAGAGCAGTAACACAGGAGAGTGAAGATGGAAACCGACTTTGAAATATAGCCCCAGCTGCTCTGGTTCTTGCCCTCCTCCCTTCCCTCAATCACTCCACAAGAAAAGGCTGTGTACTTGAAATCATTTCCTGCCTGCAGCATCCTGATAAAGCCAGGCTTCCTGCCATTTGCCCAGCGAGCTGGCACTCTGTCCTGTGCTTGTTCTCCTTGACATGTCCTAAGGCCTTCAATCAACCTGCTCTGCAGATCCCTTAGCTAGCTGCGATCAGAGACACCAGATGCCATCAAGGCCAAGAAGTAGCTACGCTTGTGCTTAAAACAGCATCCCAGGCAGCAACACCACTCCCTAAAATCAGTTAATCCCTTCCCAGCCCTGCTCTCCTGCCCTCTTTCTCAATAGGTCCAGCTGGGCTGACAGACTCCAAGCTGCCTTTATCAGGTCCCTTGCACTGCCTGGGCAACCCCGGCTCTTTCTTCTTGAGTGATATGCCCTGCTGCAAAGAAAAATCACTTGGCCAAAAGTGAGTGCCACTACTTTCTCACAAGTGAAAGCTTTGGAAAGGGGCTGAAGAGCACTCTCATTCCTTTGTGCATCTCCCAACCCGTCAGAACAGTACATGGAGCAACAGCCACAGCAACATCTTGTAAAGCTGAGGTTCTCGACAGCTGATGTTCAAGGAGGCAGGAAAACATCAGCAGAGAGCAGAGAGTAACCCAAGAGTGCTGGGGTGGGAAAGCAGTCAGGTTTTATAGCCCAAGTGTCTGTGACTCTGTACATGCTGCCAAGGAAAATTAGGAGACTGAAGAGTTGTGTATGCACCCCCAGCAATCTAGAAATGCTGATCTGTCTTCCACCAATAGCACCCCCCAAAAAAATTAATCTCCCCACATTTGAGTAAAGGATTGATTTGCAGTTCAGTGACTAGGGTGAAGGTTTGACTGGTCTTGGGCTCACCCAGGTACCCGTCCATCCATGCTCCTCGCATTGCCTACACCCTTGTACCAAAGCAACAGGTACAAGCGGGCCACATCTGCTTGGCAACAGGCAAATGTCATTTTCAAGCACATCATGTTAAGCCTTTGTCCCTGTAGTCACATCCATCTAAACCTACTGCCAGTTTGTTCCCTTTAACTAATCCCCTATTAAACAGCCAATGGCAAATATAAACCTTGTTTTTGAAGTTGCCTTTCATGGGCTAATGGAAAGGACATCGCCACAGTCAGCATCGGTGTCTACTCCCCAGCCACCCTGGCTGATCTTGACCCAGCTTCCCGCAGATCACAGGCATTTTCATATTCACAGAATCATAGAATGTCCTGAGTTGGAAGGGACCCACAAGGATCATCAAGTCCAACTCCTGTCCCTGCATAGGACAACCCCAAAATTCACACCATGTGTCTGAGGGTGTTGTCCAATTGTGTTTTGAATACAGGCTTGGAGCCTTGACTGCCTCTCTGGGGAGGCTGGGAGCATTTTGGCATTTTCAGCATTGCAGTGCCTGGAATCCATCTGTCTGCCCCTGCCCAGGTGTCTGGGGATGAGGACCCAGCAGAGGTGCAAACATAGAAATCCGGACTCCTACCTTCTTGGGGCTCTGTGCACCTGGGTGTCTCCTCCTACAGCCACAGACACCACCATGTGTCACAGGACCTCTCCAGTGCAAACTAAGGTCTGTCGCCTCTTTCTTCCTCCCTCCCCTTTGCTCTTTCTCTGACATTCTCACACTCCTCCTCTCTCCCCAGCAGTGTGGCTCCCTGCCAGCACACTGCACTGCCTCCAAGTACCTCACACCCCTTGCTTGGCTGACTCCTTACTCACCTGGCCCGATCAGATCCTTCTGATTTCATACTTGCCTTCCCTTTAGGCATAAAACTTATCATTATTACATTTTCCACTCCCTGCTGGGCCGTTGCTTTGCCTTCCTAATAATTCAGGATACTTTCAAGTAATTTGGGGGTGTTTAATTTTAATCTTCCCTTCCTTCTTCCTCAGTTCAGAGGGAGTAGGTATGTATGCAGGGGAAAGGAAGCTGCTACTTCCCTCTCTGCACATTAACAGCCTTGCATGTGTGTATGCATGTCACATGCATGTTCTATCTAATGATTGATATAGGTAGTCTATATGCATATATATACGTGGTCTGATTGCTGTGAAGTTCTGGCCACCCACTTCTGCGGCACTGAGACATGTTGACCTCCCATTGCTTCCTATTCACTTGACACCGGGGTGTCTGGTTGTATCCAAATGAGCAGTTGAATGAAGTTCTTGGCACCTTTTTTTTTACTTCAGAAAGGAAGACAAAGAGGTCTAACTTGCAAAAGGCACTTCCATTACCACTGCTCCCTCCCTCACGTGCCTCAGAGGGCAGACAACCTGGTCAAATCAAACAGGGAAATCTTGGGGGGTAGAAAAAAGTCTGCCATAATTATTTGGCATCCAATCCTCATTTACTGTGCACACATTATCACAGTCCCAGCTCGTAAAAAAAAAACCTGGTGTGAGCAGTTGGGCTGGATTTGGCCTATCTTATTTATTCCAACAGGAGTTTTATAGGGTTTCAAATATTGCAAAAATATTAAAAGTAAAGCAAACAGGTGGCCTTTTATTAAAAAAAAAAAAAAAAGCTTTATAGGCACATAAGATCAGATGATGTACATAGGAAATATAAAATATGCAGGGCGAGGAGGCAAGCAAACACTCATCAAATTTCCATTTGCAACATAAACTCCCATTCTCATGCCTGATATATGAAGTTAGACCATTATTTCCCAATATTGTCCTGAGAAGTGCTTGCTCTGTCCTGAGTTTCCCGTGTTACTGGGCACAGTGGGAGGCTCTGGAACTGATTTTGAATGATTGTCTGATGGTCTCTTGTCTTCTCCCTGCATCACTGCAATGGCAGCAACATTGCACCCTCATTGTTTTAAGATATAAGATCTAAGGAACTGACCATCTTCAAAAGCAAGACAGCCTTACTGGTTGATACTCCTAAGCCCAGGCTAATTTGCCTTCAGAATAGAGTTTAGAAGGTGCCTGTTCTTCTGTCATTTGAGGAATTTCACACAAGCCTTTTTCCTCCACCTGTAAGCTTTTATACGCATAAGAGAAATAGAAGATAAGTCCCACAAAAGAAAAGACTGGATTTCAATAGGGTATCTTTAGTGCTACAGAAACATAGACAAAAATGTAATGATATCCCAAAATTTTTTTTTTCAGAGGACAAACTGAACAAATGCTGAATGTTTTACTGAAAAGAGTCATTGCCCTGCACGCCAAGAAAACTTTCAACCAAATTCAAACATTCTAATTCTACCCATATCTGTATGCCTCATGTTTACTTAACATTTCTTCAGAAGAAAACAGTTATGATCCATAACTTGCAGAGCCTTGGATGAAGTCTGAGTCGTCTAAAACTGTACCCTGGTGACGATTTCTTGTGGGCTTCGATTTGGTCACCTACACAGCCATCGAGCCTAAGCAAGTTGTTTGGGCTCTTTCTGTAGACCACAGACAAAAGTTGACCCTTTGAATGGACAGTTCCTCCCCATAAGTTCCAAGTAGTTGTGCTTCTCCAGTGACAACAATCAATCTGGTTTCATGGCCACTGGAGAAGTGGAGGTAACCGTATCTTAAGGTGTGATTAATCATCCTGCCAAAGGGCTTTCTCTTATCCATGGTCTACAGAGGCAGCCCCCAAAACTGCTGATGGCTGAACTAGAAGACTTAGATTGGGGTAAAATTCAGAGGTGAAACCCAACTTTGTGGCTCTGAGTTTCTAGTGGGATCCAGCTCACACTTCCACTCTAGAGGCGCTATGAGGCCAGGGACATTGCTTCATGTACATCAGGGCATTTCAAATGCTATTAAACTTCCATGGACCTGGGTGCCAGGTAGGAAAAGCCTGAACAAAACATGCAGGGATAAGCTTGGTCCAAACGTGTCTTCCCTATGTGTACCATAAACAGCAGTGATCCCACTACATGCGGACATTATTCTCTCTCTCTTTGACGTAGGCATAACAAGCCCGGTAACAACTTTCAGGTAGCCCCATGGCAGGCAGTGGTGGAGACGGGTGAGGTTACAGACCCCTGCCAGTACCAACTGGCATAGGGGCACTAGGAATGTTTTAAATTTGCTAATCCATTTTCAAAAGATGCAAACTGCTAAGTCAGTTCTAATGCCAACTTGGCTGCTTCTCTTCAACCAAAGAATTTAATACAGCAGAGGTCCCCTGAGAAGGAAAAATAGATTAAACCCCCCCTAAAACTTTGGTAGTTGGTTTTACATACTGTGAGCCTCAGGCTGCTACTTGAATTTCACTTCAAACGTTTACTGCAAAGTATCAGCTAATTTTTTCTATCCGCCTGGTTACTCTTTAAAGGAGAAAATTTCATTAACAAACCATGGATATAAAATATGAAATCAGAGATCAGCTACTGCAGAGGAGAAGCCAAACATCACTAAAAAGGATTAGTTTCTTTCACTGTCTAGAAATTTCTCATGGAAGACCTTGGCTGCCCTTTTGATATTAAAACTTCCTAACAAGTATTACACAGGAGTTTTAAATTAGAACTTGCTGTCATTGGGATAGTTATAAACTCTTAAATATGTCCTTTTGCAAGTTGAGCTCCTGCAAAATGCATGTATGTGGTGGAAATCACTGGGAAATGGGTGTGTATCTGTGGAAGATTGCCAGTCGGACCCATTAATTATGGCAGGAGTTCTGCCAGCTGATTTATAAAATGAGCACCCAAGTTATTCCAATTAAATCCCATAATTCCACTCTGGATGGTGAGCCACTAGTCAAAGTAAAATAAAGTTTGCTCCCAAGTGTGACCTGGGAAAACCAATTTTCTTTCCTAGCATGAATTCAGTAGAGTTCCTTTGGTCCATGCTGCAGGAGAGGACCATGGCTTCCCAGGTTGCTTTCTGATCAATATATATAGTGCAGTTGGGCAAGGTTACAGACCCCCTCCAGTGCCAGTTGGCACAGAAGCACCAAGAACATCTTAAATTTATTAATATTTTTTTCTTTTTTTTTTTTCCTCCAAAATATGCAAATCACTTTAGAAAGTAAAAGAAGAGAGCATAGTACTATGAGTTTTAGGCACAATCACGAGTCAGGGGCACAGACACCCGCCTACTACTAAGAAATATTGTGATTTCCATTTCCATGGCTTTCTTTTGCCCTTTACCTTCTGATATTGGCCCCATTCCCAGCCATCACCTGAAAGCCTAAACAGTGTTCCAGGAAACTGTAATGTGCTTGTGTGTGTGTGTGTAAGGACCTTTTGGCTCCCTTGAATGTCTGTATCAGGTCTAGGAATATATGAACTGTGACTAGCATACCAATCACTAGAGGTAATTGGAAACTCTATTTTCCATGGAAATTTAAAATTTGTATGTGAAAAGTCAAATCATTTTGGTTTTTGAGCATTCTGTTTCAACAGGACATCAAGGTTTTCTGCAGAGTGAACATTTTATTTCAAAGGGGGAGAGGGGGCAGAGTATATTGTTAACTCAGAAACAGTTTCAGACTTTCAAGAGAAATTCCAAGCTAGCTGCTAATAACACTTCAGTGGGATCTGGCATAATTGAAAACTCCACTGGAGCCAATCAAGTTAAGCCGGTGTAAAAATGGCGTAAGTGAAAAGAAGCCAGTCACGTTAAATTGGAACGAATTTATAAAACCACACTTCCTTTTCACCTGTTGTAGAGGGTCTTTTTCCTCCTTCCTGAGCAGTCAATCTATTTTTCATTCTATTTCAATTCCATTTTCTAGTTTTTAAGCCCATGAGCAACGGGCCCTCTCTGGCCTTGAATATTTTATAAAAATGAGTTTTAAAAGTACTGACACAAGATTTTCTTTGAAAATACTTTTGTTCTAAACATACAGCTTCTGTTTTGGACTCTAAGGTATTTTCTCTCAGTGTATGAGAGTGGATCCAAGCGGAACCTGACTCTACAACCTGCTATCCAATGAAATATGTGAACTTTCCAGAACAACTGATTACCTCTGTTCTATATCATTATCTCTCAGGATTTTTGTGTTCATGATGTCATAGTCTCCCAAACTCATGAACCAAGCAAAGTTTACCCAGGTCAATTGCAATTCTTCCCCTCCTCCCAAATTTTTTCTTTGTTTGTTTTATTCCATTTCTGACAACAACAATCTCCTTTAATTGACAGTTCTGTCAGCCACACAATGGACCTTGCCTTCTGTTATCTGACCAGTAGAGCTCATAATTAGTGCTTAATTATAGTTTATAGAGTCACTTTGGTCGGATAGGAAAAATCTGCTTTGTTACAGTCAATGAAGTATTTAAAGATATGTCCAGGGCTGGGATAGGTTTATTAAACACTTGGGTAAGCAATAATAAACTAACATTGATTGAGCAAGTCAATAGATTTCTTTTATGTGCTGTTTAAAAAACAAAACAAAACAGATAGATTAAAAATAACTTGGCATAGTAATGGAATGTCTCCGCTAAGAATTCGTGGCTGCCAGTGGGGTCTATCGTGTTGGATGTGACTCAATCTCAGCTCCAGAAAACAGCACTTTGCAAAATATGTGGCAGCATCATTGCTATTATCTGAAAAGGAGGAGGGAGAAAGAATTCACTAAGGTCCTCCAGTCTGTTCAGAGCTAAATAAAGAGTGATACTGCTGAGCATGGGTGTGTTTCTAGGGGAAGCTGCCAGAACTAATGAAAAAACACAGAGCTGATTTTCTTTTTAATTTTGCTTCCCCGCTTTCCACAAGTCTTTCAGGGAAACTGGAGATTGTCCTGAAATCATGACAATTTTGAGTATTACATAGCAAATTCTGAAATGAACACATTTTATCTGCCTGCAGGTGCCCTCACACCTATCAGCTAACTGAGACAATATTTTTCTAGGCTTGATTCCAGTAGGTCTGCCAGGCCACACAGACTGAAATGGGGAAAAGTGAAATAAAATAACAGTTTTTGAGAAAGAGAGGAGGAAAAGGATTGTGCAATATCATTTCTTACTAGTTCTCATGGCAGGCAGTAGCCTGTCTAACCAGATAATTCACCCCTCTGTATCAACACAAAGATTAACAAAAGTTGCCTTTTAAAAGACACAATGATTTTTTCAACAAGTGTGATTTTTCAGAAGGGAAATTGTTTTAAAGACCTGCATAAGAATTTAGTATATTCTCAGCGGGGGCAAAACTGTTTGCTGAGTGGGTTATATTTATTAAACCCAAACCACCAATTATTTCAGTGATATTGGCTCCCCTCCTCATACCAGTATTTTCCTCAGTTCTTTCCTCTTCTCCTGAAAATATGATTCAATTTTCCCTTTCAAAATATGATGAGATTGCCCTTTTTTTCAGGGGGACATGATTTTTTTTTTTTTTTCCCCAGCCTTTCTTGGATGAAGAGAGAAAAAAAGAAAAGGAAAAAAGTCTGCTAAAATGAAATCATCAAAGAAGCTTTTTCTAAAGTGACGGCAGCATCCTTCCTTGTTTAGCTGTGGACAGATGGAAGGCCACTGAAAAGTGCAGCCTCAGTCTATAGTCAGTTTATTCCTCTTATAAGTTTTATTTCTTTGTCAGGGAGGGTGATTTTATCATTCTTGAAATAAATCGCTAAACAGATGATTTATTCATCACACAAGGTAGAAGGGTGATTATATTTGACCTTTTTTGATACATGTGTTTGTGGTTATTTAAACAGACTCGGATTAGAACAGGATTGGACATCTCTGAAAGTTGCATTTGCCCTGCTGCTATTGAGTTTTCTTCTGTTTCTTCACAACTGATGAAGTCATATTGTTATCAGTGGTATATATAACATTGTAACATGGTATCATCCTATCTTGGGGAAATGGAATTTGCACAGGATGCCTCTGCTGAGCTCATAGATGAATTTCTATTGTCCATTATCGTTTATATCTAATATGAACTGTTCTACACAGTCCGTCTCTAATCCTCATGCTTGTTAAGGAGCTTAAAGAGTAAAATCAGTTGATTTCAGGGCCTTTTGGAGTTCAAGGTCAAAGTGATTATTTCCCTCTTTTTTTAAGGGAATGGACTCATCACAGTTTCCAAAGTTCAGTTCTTTCCTGGTTCCCTAATTAGAAACCATACCAAGAGCGTATCTGGAGGCTTTAATACATGAGATCAACCCCTTGCCCTGGGACCAATTATGGAAAAATAGCTTTACACATTTCACTGTTTGAATACTTGATGATCATACATGGTGTTGTGTTCTACAGTGAAGTCAAAATAAAAATCATACCATTAGCAATTTTGGTTGATACTGTTGTCATAGTTTAAAATGAGCATATTCACACCAAAGTATAAACCCATCAAGCATCATTTGCACAAATACAGAGTCATGACACACACTTGCATGCACAAATTCACATGCATTGGAAAATTATAGGAAAAATATTTGTAATTTGGAGTCAATATCAGATTTTCCTCTCTTGGACACCTCTCACTTTCCCTTAGCAAAATGCACAGTTTTGTGGAAAGTCCAGAAAATAAACAGAAAAATAGTTGGTTTTCAAGTAAAACCTGATATTTTCACTGAAAGTATAAGTTTCTTATTTTGTTGTTCTTGTTAAAACCTGTTAAAACCAGTTAAAACCTGATTGACCTAATTTATATAGAAACATACATTTACACAAATTCCAAATTAATGTATTGTGCTAGTATAAAAGCAAGGTTACACCAATAAGAACTTGAATTGCTACTTTACAATCTGTTAGTTCTGATGCACATATTCATACATAACATACAGGTAAGTATAGATATATATATGTGTAGACAGGTGCAGAGACAAGTGAGCAATATGCCTGTGAACCCATTATCAGAGTTATGTCCCTACGTGTAAATGTAAAACCTCCTATAACCAGTGATTTTCTTTCAAATTTCAGTGGTACCTGAATTAGTTAAAATAAGAGTCAGAGATTAGAAGAGATTGTTTAGGATTCAGGAGAGAACTTTATGTTCCCCTTTTTGAGTGCTACTAAAACATCCAATGTAGGAATGTCCCTGAAACGCTCTTTGCTCCCTCTGCTCATCAGCACTTTGCTTGCCAAGTTGCTGCTGGTTCTGCAGATCTGAGCCCTGGCCATTCACCTCCTCTTAACTTCTGTAGCAACCACAGATATTTACATGAAACATACACCAGGGAGCAATGCCAGATCTGGTGAAAGACAAAATCGGTTTCACTGGGCTTGAGCCCACATTTGAAGCAGCGGGTATAGAAGAAATCCAGGGAGCCCTTTACTAGCAGGGTTCTTCCATGGCTTGAGCATTGGAGACATTTGCCTGCTCTATCCAGAAGAGTATTAGGAATTCAGATCAGACAGTATCAGCATTTATCACACATTTAACTTTTAAGAAAGTGCTGCCTAAGCGTGACTTCATAAGTGGCTTCATGCTCTTGAAATGCTGCTGAAAGCCAAGAGGAGACGGCTCTGTTACTTTCATCAGCCTTCTCCAGTGCTTTACCACAGGACAAAACACTTGACTTCTCCTTTTTTTTTTTCTTTTTTAAAGTCCATAATGAAGACCAAATACCACTTATTGCATTAATTAGCATGGCTAGAGAGTCACAGCCCCCCTTTGATCCTTTGAACTGGTGCTGATACTCAGAGCCTGCTGCATCTAAGCCTCTAAGCCATTCGCAGTATCTATCCTCCTCCTCCTCTGCTCTGCACAGCTTACAGAAAAGGGTTGATACTAGGTCAAAAGGGTCAGGATCTGCTGTAATCCTACAGGAGAGTTCATGATAGTGCCTGAGCATATCAAGCCAAAAAAAAATGTTTAGATTACTTCTTACACGGATCTTTTTTTCTGAAGAGATTTACCCCTGGGTTTCACAGTTACTCCCAGGGCAGGGCATCCTAAAAGAATATCAAAAGTAGTAGACTCCACAGCCATATTATTTCCTTGGGATATTACCAAAGGAAATCCAATCTTGTAAAAGGACTTAAGTGGCACATAAGTGGGCCAAGCCCTCTTCAGTGGTAAAAGTTTCATGAGATTAAGAAAAACAAAATGTTCTCTAAGCAGCAGAACTAACGATGCCCAGTTTCTTCAAGCATGTGCTGCACATCGCCCAAACCATCAGCACACAATCCTCCATGCTCACAAAGGGCCAAATTTACAGTAACTTGTTCAGATCAAACTGTAAACAGTCCGATCGGTAATTCTGCACTGCCTGAGTTGTCTTTTCTTCCAAAAGGAAAACTCTCCCCTTCACCAGCTGACATTTCTCCAAAAGCATTTAGTATCATAACATTAATAAATACCACTACTCCTGCGCCAAATTTTGCTGAAACTAACCAGCAAGTTCAAAACTTATGGGGGAGACACTGACAGATGGACGGACAGACTCAATGGTATGTTACTAAATACGAATGGGTTCTTCCCCAGTGCCATTTTAGCCTAATTACTCATATCAGCACCTTCTCAACTAAACAGATGAGTTGCATCATGGCCAAAAGATCATGAAATAGGACCCTTGTTGAGCCAATAAGGGGAAATGGGTAAAGCAGTTCATGACCTTCAATTTGAATCAATCTTTACCAGCTTTTTAAATTGAAACAACCATTAAAAGTAATTTCGAACAGATTTTATCTGCCATAATACTGACTAGCATGCCCAAGAGATGGTATTTAAAGTACCCAGTCACTAAATTTCATAGTGCTGTATAAATCAGTATCAACACTGTGAATTACTTCTGAAAGCAACTTGGCCTCTTGCAAATTTCTGGTATCAATTCTGAAAACAGAAATGTTTCTGCCTGCTCACATCAGCCCAGCAGCAAGGTTAATCTAAATGCCTGGAAATATTTGCTTCTATAAACCCCACTGAAAAGTAATTCAGTGAAATTACAAAGAGGAAGAGGAAATGGGTATCAAACTATTTTCATTTCAGCTCGAAATAAGGGGTGTCTGTCCTTGCCAGTACCTTAATGCAGGGACAGAAGCAAAAATATCTATTCCCAACATGCCAGGAGCAAACAGCAGGAGATGAGAATGTGAGAAGCTCTGTGGCGAAGACAACAGGGAGAAGAGTTTGGTTGGGATGGATGAGGTGAGAGTCCAGCCAAAGTGACGAACATTCATCCAGCTCATGTCAAAAAAAGACATGTAAGGTTTGTAAAATATTGACAAGTGCCTCACCAAACCAGTCACAACTTGAAAAGCTAAACCATGCAAACACTTGCAAAATTGACCCTAGAGCACCAATTCCAGCCCTACTAAGCCAACCAGGATACTGCTCTTTTGCATGAAGCACAGATAGCTTATTTCTGAGAAATCATTTCCCAGAGCAAAAATGCAGAGTTTTTTTCCAGCTCTATTAAGGAAACATGTCAGTTTCAGGCTTCCAACAGGGACAGGGAATAGTAATAATAATAATAAAAAAAAAAAAAGGAAAGAAAAAGAGTTTATAAATTATGGAAAGAGAGTTGACAGTGTGTCCTTATAAATATGAATATTACCTATGCTACTCTCATGAATCTGAAAAGTCACAGTTTAAAAAAATGGTAAAAACTACAGATTCAGCAAACTGAAAAATAATGGACAGGTTTTGCTGACCAGGGAATAGTCTGCAATTTAGTTCTTTTCTTGTTTAACATTTACTGTATATTTCACCATCCAGAAATATTATTATGTTTACAGGAAAAGCCCCATTTTCCACAGAAAGGTCCCACTATTGACAATACGAATATCACAGTGAAAACCACTCTGATACCTTGGAATATCCTCTGAATCTATTTAAAGTCCCCAAGGAAAATCCTCTTTTTCTAAAAACAAAGATATTTGTTATGTCAGCCAGTATATATTGACACACAGATATATATGAGTGTGTGAGCCTCTATGAAGAAGTCACACATACACTTTCTTGCTTACAGGGTTACTATTTCTGAGAGCTCACCAAATCACGGTGGTAGAAAGGTTTACGGATAAAGTGGTAGACTGATTGGTTGAAAAATGACATAAAAATGCAAATAAAAGTGTGTCCTTTCTCTCATGCTATGCCTATATATGTAGTACATTTTACAATATGAACTATGCTAATCTTAGTCAAAGGCAGGGCATTGCTGTTACTAAACTGTTAATCTTCTTCTAAACCACAGCAAGCACTCACTTTGTGTCAAGAGTCACTAGAGCCTAAGGTGTCCCATCTAATGAAAGATTAGAAAAGTCAAAAAGTGCCTTAGCCCCAAGCTGAAATGAAAGTTTCAAGTCAGGAAAATTGTCATGATTTTAAAATTGATAAAATACTCCGTTACCAAAAGTCCGTTTGAAATTTCAGTGTCAATTAATTTTGGCAACTTTGGGAACAAAAAGACTATGTATATTTTGATTAAGAGCAGAAACAACATTGAAATGGGTCACTTAATGTTTTCAAAACTTCCTCTCTTGTTGTATCCAGAGGCTGAGAATTAAATTGAAGTTGGCCTTTATTAGGAAGAGTGGAAGGAGAGCCAGAGTTCCCTGAAAATTTCCCTGTTACATCTGATGAATACAGCTTCGGTTTTCTTGGGATTTATTTTTTGAAACACACCAAGTTTTCTCTATTAATCCTATATAAACATCATTTCCAGTGAAGAGCTCAGAGAGAGTTCATGAGTATGACTTAATCAGAATAACTAACGTATTCAAAAGTTTGGTTTGTAAAGTAGCTGAGAATACTGGATACCAGAAATACTGAATACCAAGAATACTGATTCAATCAGATCTTCTTTGGTTAAATAGCTTTACGAGGAAGACAAGCTCTCTTCACCATAAAACTAATCTTTTTAATCTGATAAGGTGCCCACCACATCTGCATTTGTCTTCAAAGGCCTGTTGAATTTTAGTAGCATGGAAATACAGAAATGTTGTAAGGAAAAAAACCCTGGCCAAAGGAGTTTGCCCACCATTGTGACACTGAGCCCGGCAACCTGTGACTGAAATAAAGAGATGGTAAAACTGCCACCCTGGAGGAATGTGACCCACCAGCTTTTCCATTAGTCATGAAACTTCCCAGTGCAGTGGCCCTGCAAACAGTTTAAGCAGAGGTGTAGCACAATGAATGCTCCTATTGTGAATCACAATCGTACTCTGTCATTTTGTCTCTAGAGCTGCCTTCTGTTTTTCCCTTTTCTCATTTACGTACAGCACTTCAGATTTTTTCCACAGCATACATTTTCCCTCTAGTAAGCACCTCGACTTTTCTAGCCCACCTCTTACGAAAAAAGCATACAGACATACTCCTTCCTTCCTGGAACAATCTAATGTCACTTCTCACCCACAAAACATTTTCAGTTACAGCCAGCTTTCACCCCAGCCCCTGTGAGTGGATGCAGTAGCCAAATTGGGGATGCTCATGCCATCACATTGTGGGGGCTACTGCCTGAACCCCCCACCATGGGGCTGCGGATGAGCTCCCAGCACCACACCACAATTGGGGTCACGCTTGTAGTTTAGTGACACTCCGAATTCTGGCTGTGTGAAAGCCCCTGCTTGCACCGTGGGAATCCAGAACAAATCCCAGGGGATCAGCAAATGCCTTTTAAAAACAACTTGATCAATGAGTTCAGTTTTGCCCACATTTGCCTGCATTTGTTACATGGTTTGGAAGGTGGTCTGTTTAACGTGGCATGACGGACCGCAGCCGGGGCTGCCCAGTCGGGCTGTCCTCTGGTGATGACTGGGATGGGGACAAAGGGGTTGGTGATTTGGGGAAAAACTCCTGCCCTTCCATCAAAACCCACCCAAAGCTTGTTCTTTAACCTCCAGCAATTCAATAGACTTTGGTATGGGAGGAGGAAAGGAGGAGGAAGACAGGCTCCCAAAATTGATTTCATTCCAGGTAATGCTTCTTAAACAACAATCTGTTCCTTTCAGAAGGACACAGATTAGGGAAGTATTTGGCCAAGGGGCAGTAGAGGGCACTCCAGGCCAGATCAGGTTAAGTTTTGGTCACTTTATCTCTTCTTGTTGACGTAAAGGCTCGAGGCCATGGCCTGGGGTTTTCCTGCAGAAATGTGTTTACAAGCAGGTCAAGGACTTGCAGACAGATAACCATTAGCAAAACAACTTTTCTATTGACAAAAGAGCACAAGATAGTACTTAGCAGATGAATTCTCCCGTTCCATTATATATTAAAAAAAAAAAAGGGGGAAGTTAAATCAAAGGGCTGCACCCCATCTGATTCTCATGACTGGGTTTTCTAACTAGGATTTAAGATTGTGGCTTGCTCCCCATTCACTTGCAAAATGACACAGAGGACTTACACCAAAGTGATGTATTCAGTAATAAATCTAGATGGGATTTACTATTGGTCAGCAAGTGTGTGAGGCTTGTTAATGGATTTGTTAACTCCAATTCTGCTTCCAAATGAGAAATATCTGTGATTCTCCAGGCCGAGGAAATGCTCAGCCCGGGAAGTTTACCTGGTTTCAGGTTTCTCGCAGCCGGCAGCCCCGCTCCCATCCCCTCCCTCTCCAGCCCCTAGCAGGTTCATCAAAAGGTTTTGCCAAAGTTCAGGAACCGTTCGAACAAACCCCGGCCGATTTATGGGTTTTGTGCACAAAGCATGTGAGAACTGCAGCTGTGGCTGAAGGAAACCCGAAAGCATCAGGCTGAGCTTTGCCCTACATTCAGTGCCCATTCAAAGTTCCCAGCCTCGGAGAATAAAGCTGATCGAAGCCAATATTTCTGCAAAAATGTAACCAACCAGAATTTCTACAGCCACCTTTCCAGCTCAAAACACTGTTCTGTATGCACACTAAAATACAGGATTTTAAATAGCGATGAATAGAGCAGACAAAAATTTTAACTAAAAGCAGACCAAAAATAAATGCCACTGAAGAACCATGATGACTTGCTACCTGTCAGTCAGAGTTAGGATATAACCAGCGGGGGAAGCGGCTTCTCGGAAAGCCTTGTTCAATCTTACTGGAGGAATTTGTGGTCTATTCTGTATACAGTTTGTGGTATCTGAGTCACGACCTGACTCGAAGACATGCTGGATTTTACATGACAAATGCTGTCTCCCTGACGGAGGCCTCGCATTAGTCAGAAACCAAATGTGTGTGCACTTGGGAAAGCTGGGACATTTGATGCCCAAACAATAAAGCAAGCAAAACAAAATGAGCGAAGCCAACTGGAATCAGCAGAAGAGGGTTCATGTACTTCATCTGGCTGTACTAGAAGGTTAAAATTCAGCCCGTGGTGTGAGCAATTATATACGAGCTGAAGGGAAAGAACTGGTGTGTGCCTCTGGGTGCACAACCATGTCTGTGGTTTTGCACACGATGCAGGAAAAGTGAAATTGTTTTCAAGGACACGCTGGAAATCAAGGGGAAAGTACAGATGGGTTAAATCTGAGTTCTTATTAAAATACTGACCCTTGGTTTGTTTTCTTAGAGTTTCTTTTTGTTCTCCGCATCCCTCCCTCCCTTGCACACACAACCAGCCTTTGCGACGGCAAAGGGTCAGGAGGTTCTTACAAACTTCTGCCTGTGGAAGCTGGACAATGTGGCATATGCAGGCTCAGCACTGAAATACCACTCAAAACCCCTTTTAAAGAAACAGTCCCTGTAAATGAAGCTATTTTTTTCAAAGAAGATTTGCCTTTCTTTTTTAATCAAGACACTAAGTGCCACTATACTGTGGTAGCATTCCTGGTTCTCCAATACCACCCCCCTCCAGTCCCATTAATACTATTAAAAACGCAATAACTTCTTCTATCACCTTTGTTTAAATCATATTCCTCTATGAAGTATAGCTATTAAAAATGCCTGTAAACTCTTCCTATTAAAATGACATTTTAAAAGGCTTGATTTGAACATGGCTATGTCACTTAAAGTGGAAAAGTTTCTGTGAGTTCCCTTCCAAGCTGTTAAAGATTAGCTTGATGTAGATAAGACTATTCCCCAAACTCATTATCTGTCTTCAAAATGCACCTTAAGGACTACTTAATAAAGTCAAGGTTACATGAAGAGTATTTCAGTGAAAACCAGTGAATGACTATTAATAAATCTGCATTACAGATTGGTTATTTTGCCTCTGTCTTTCATCTGAGCAATAAATGATCCTTCTTTTTTTTTTTTTTTCGTTTTTTTTTTTTTTAACAACAAACATGTCTTGCCTCCTTGTACCGGTCACCAATGAATCAGAGACAGCACCAGTAGGTAGTAGAGAGCATTTCAGCATGTTTACAATTAATGTGATTTATGCAATGTAAAATATTTTGCAAGGAAGGGTCACATATCTCTGGCCAGTGTAAATGAAATTATGAGGATTCCTGATTGCACCAAGCTTACATTTAGAAAGAAAATCATCATGGTACTCTTTGTATAACTGCATTTTTATTTCTCCTGAAATCATGTTTCCTATTCATTTCAGTGCTATGGTTATGAAATGTTAATCCTGTGAACTTCAGTGCCAGATAGCAGCAAGACCATCCAGAAGTACAGCACTACAACTTTTTGAAATACGAAAACTACTTGGCAGGATTTATTCTCAAAACCTTCTCATCTGTTGTCCATAGCACTGTAGAGCTGGTGTTTGAAGAGTCAGACCAGTGTTGCAGGGTCCTGCAGTACCCGTTGCTGAGGACAGTCACAAAGCTTCATCGTCACCGGTTTCTGACAGAGCAGATTGGGAAGTTTCTGATCTCTGAGGACTGGAGTCTTACCTTGCAGTCTTTCTCACCAATCCACTCTCCTGCCCTGGGCTCACATGACGAGTTCCATCCCTGCTCCTCTCCCTGGAGAGAACCAAGCAGTTCCAGGGCACACTCATCTGTCTCCCTATGGCTGTCAAGAGGAATAATATGGGACTAAAGGAGGGAGGAAAACATATTTCCTATTGCTGGAAATTTGCAGAGGAAGTCTCAGGATTAATTCAGTCTATCTTTTAGATTTCTCAGTACCTCTAAGTTCTAAATATTTTTTTCCTTTTAAAAAAATTATTTATAGTTTCAGCTGAAAGCAGTCAACACAGAAGCTTTCAGCTGTACATGCATCAAAAGGAACCACAATGACTTTTGCTGGACTGGCTTGCTGGAAATTGTTGATTCCCTCTACAAGGAACAGCTCCAAAATATAATCGGTTACCTGTCATTCAACAATTTCAGAGGAATTTGCATAGCACAGATGTTTCCATATTGGCCACGCTCTACCTTGTGCAGTAAAGATTAGCCTGATTCAAGGCCAGAAAAAAAATAAATCTGTGTACGTAATCACTAGCTGCCCTTTAGGTTTATCTTTAAGTACTCCTGTGAACTCTATGGTTGTTAACTCCAGAGCATGCAATTTTGAGATGGGACTATATTTTTACTATATATCTATCTTGCATATTAAGCCCCTCAAAAACTTTTGTGTACATCCACCAGGAATACTGCACACAACTGAAATACTTCTCAAGCCCATGCCAGATGGATTGCAGCTCTTGTCCAAGAGTCACATACTTTATTAGCATGATGCTGAACCTGAGCCTCTCAGTGGGGTATTTTGCCTTGATCAGAATAATGTAAACCTATCCACCCTGCCAGCGGAGGCAAGCCCACCACGGTCTGCATGTACAAGTGTAAATAATAACAGCAGCAGCCAACAATTACTCTGTAAAAGCCTGGATCTGCTTACAAACCACAACAAAAATTTTAATGCTGAATTTAGGTTCCTCAGTTTAGGGGATTTACACATAAGTTCTGGGAAATCTGGTAATTAGGAGACAGGCCCTTGCGAGTCTCCTCTTTCTACTTTCCAGATGAAATCTGATTTGCTCTGTGTTCCACCTTTAGGAAATTTTTACTTCAAGAAACCAAAAAGACAGCACAAAAGTAAAATCATCTCAGGCTTCTTTCACTCTTGGTTGAAACACAGAAGTGTGTTAGAGTGAAGACAGCACAATACCAGCACAGGCACTGGGGCTTACAGGGCAAAATTCCACCTGCAGAGCTGGTAGATCCAAGGGAGACATCATTTTTTTTGCCTACACATGGCCTGACAAAAAGCTTGGAGAGAAGAGGCTGGAAGAAGATTTAAATCCCCCAGAAGATCAGGGGCAGGACCTTGCAGTGATGCTGGGACCTCATGTCATTGCTGCCTGGAAGAAGAACTGGGCCACCCTGACTTCTCCTGAGGGAGAGCTCTTTCTGTATTTTTTTACACATATAGCAAAAGATTTAAAACAGGTGAGTGATATCGTACAACCTAAACCTTTTATTCTGCATTTCACATCTTCCTGGTTTATCTAAAACTCACGCTACATTGAGTGAATTAGGAGGTTGATTGAAAAGCACATTTTATACCAGTTACCTGTGAGATGTGCACTTTTAGAAGTGAAGGTTTAGGGGCAGAGGAAAGGCATATAATAAAGAGTAGTGTACTTTGAAAAATCTAGGCAATGCTGCAAGAAATGGCATTACCTCACAGTTGTCAAGGCTCAGAAGTTTTATTGCCAAGGAATTTCACTTTTGGCTCTTATTCTTAACACAGTGACCAGTTCTGGGACTGAGAGGATTTGCTGATCTAATATAGATAGTGATTTCGTAGGTTTGTTCAGATTTATATAGACAGCACCCTGGGATCAGGAATTACATTTAAAATGTAATAAAATGTTCTTGTGCACTTTTACTCACAAATACTGTACTTAAAAAAGTAAACATCAAATAATCTCAGATATCTTTCAAGAAAATGTTGACATAGCTCCAAAAGCTCATACAGATGACTGAATAGTTTTCTGAGTAAACTTAATAAACTCATATTCTTATTCTTTCAGTGTAGCATGAAGTATCACATCATGAAGAAGAGGGAAAACTAAGCCATATAATTTAGCAGAAATCTATTTCAAGCATATATTTCAATATATGAAGATGTAATATATACATTTACGTAGGCATGTTTTCATACCTTTTAGAGTCTTAGAGTTTAAATAATGATAGCAGCTAAGTTTCACCCGTGTAAACGAATCAAATCCACACTGTTAAAAATTTGTCCCTGCTCCTGAAGTGAGACCTCAGATCTCTCCCACTCAGCAGCAATGTTACAATGACTTCAAGGGGCAGGATTTGACCCCCTAATGTGCTCAGAAGGACTTTGTGTAAGTTAGGAGTTTTTAGCACAATTGCTCCTCTAAGTAGTCAAAATGATTCATCTACATTATGTCTTTATTAAACAGTCATTTACCCTAGTGAGTCCCACTCAAGGGAATCTTTATTATTCCGACAAGCCCTTACAGTCATAATGACACAAAATCTAGAGGAATAGTTAATAGTACTATTATTCTTATGTCTGTGGATAAACATCAGCTGGTAGTTTTATATCAACAATCCATTGGAGCAGAGACAAAAATCTATAGTTTACAGAAACAGGCAACCCATAATAATGTGCCAGAGATCTGGTAAATACTATAAAGCAAGATAGACCCTTGGGAGACACCAAATTTGGATTCTTCATGTATTGTGCCTAAGAACATAAAATGAAGTCTTTCTTATAAGAATTAATGAGACTGCTGAAGACTAAGGAAGAAAAGTTTGTCATTCTTTTAGTTCTCTTTTAGTCCATAGCTGTGCCAAAACTGGTGGTATGCCTGATACTGTCAATCTAAAATTATTTAAGAACCAAAATATTAAAAAAAAAAAAAAAAAAAAAAAAAAAAAAAAGATTCTCCGTTCATCGAGCAACAGACGCCAATTTAGAACCTACCCAAATCTTTGCTGGTGCTAAGGCCATCTCCAGTTGAAAAACACTGCCCTTGGAATGATTTCCCCCTCAACTTCACAATATTGGTCCATCTCAGATCAGAATCCAAAATTAAGTCTGAAGAAAGGCCTCAGGGAAGCCTTTTATGTTTGAGAATATCTACAACCCTTTGAAATTTTTATAATAGTGCCAGTCAGGGCCCTCACTTCTACATCAAGGGGAGACTGAAGCGGGTTTCCAATGTAACATCAGACTGGAAACCTGTCATAGAACTAGGAGAGCATTTTCACATCCAAGGCACTCGTAATTTCAGATCCATTGGATGCTGAGAAGGCTCTTCATCCTTCAACTCTTATTTGGTAGAACAATGTACATTTTTAAGATTTTTACATAATTTATAATCAAGATCTTCATTTTATTACAGTTTTGAGGAAATGAACCATGCATTTTGTGGGTTTTAAACATCTACTGAAGGACTGAAATGTCATGATTCACAAGGTCTTGTCAAGTCCTATGTTTCTATGCAACTGTATTTTTAAGAAAAGGGAAAATTTATCATTCCTCACAGTCTGCTTCAGATAACAAGAAGCCCTAGGGTAGCCTCCAGAGTCGCTATCCTTCATCAAAGCAGCACAAAACACTTCAGTTTGAACTTACAGCTGAAGCAGTCCAAAAGTTTGAGTGAAATAAAACTTGCCATCTATTTTCAGATGTTCGGTGCCATCCCTCAGTGTAGCACTTTGGCCATGTGCAGGTGAATTAGAGCTGCAGAATGAACACTGCAAGTCTTTATGGAGTATTTGGTCTCTTTGATCTCTCCAATTTCTGCCCAGAGATGAACAGGGAGAGCTAAGCACAGCAATTAGCAGTAACAGCTATTAACACGTTTCACAAAAGGCACAAAAGGACACGAGTAGGTGGTTTACAGCACACAGATAAAAACAAAGTGGGTACTTTCTTTAGCACACCACTCCTCTGGCAAGTTTAGGCTAAGGGACCAGAGGGCTAACTGGTAAACAGTCCACTTCTAGTAAATAGATCTAAAAAAATGTAAAATAAAATATATTGAATTTGTGGATAGTTCCTGCAGCAGAGGAAATAATTTTGTGTTGTTCTTAACAAAGACCTCTTTGAACAAAAAATTTCGGGTAGACTTCTCTTGACTTCAGACTTTCTGAGTTAAGACTAAAGAAATCTACACGGACTTCACCATAAACACTTCGATTTCACTCTATGAGGAAATTCAAAGGTAAAATCATTCAGACACTGGCTGCCCTGTAGGAGCAGAGTAATTTTACAGTATCACAGAATGGTTGAGGTTGGAAAGGACCTCTGGAGATTATCTAGTCCAACCCACCTACTAAAGCAGGTTCACCTAGAGTAGATTGCACAGGCATGTATGCAGGTGGGTCTTGAATGTCTCCAGAGAAGGAGACTCCACAACCTCCCTGGGCAGCCTGTTCCAGGGCTCTGTCACCCTCAAGGTAAGGAAGTTCTTCCTCATATTCAGATGGAACCTCCTGTGCTTCAGTCTGTGCCGGTTGCCCCTCATCCTGTCATTGGGCACCACTGAAAGGAATCTGGTCCCATTCTTCTGACATCCAGCCTTGAGATTTTTATAAACATCAATGAGATGCCCTTTCAGCTTTCTCTTCTCCAGGCTGAACAGACCCAGCTCTAATTTACACTGACTCTATTGCCGGAGGAGAGACTGTAAACAACAAAACTAGTTCTATTTCTGAGCAGCACGTTAAAGACTTTTCCTCTACCCCAATCACCTGTAGGAAAACCCAAGGAGAGTACCCTAAGCCCACCTTCTGTTTGGTTCTGCTGCTCAGACCAAAGGGCTGAACTTGGTCATGTTTCTCACGGTTGTTCCCTGTAGACCAGCCAGCTGGTCAGCCCAAGGTGGACCCCATCACCTCCCTTCCTTCCCACCTCCTGCCTTCCCAAAAGCATCCCCCACGGCCTGGGAAACAAGAGTTGGGGCATGAGTGCACTGTGTATGTGATACTTCTGTAATGTTACTGTGATGGATCACCCTGACTTTTCATGTTGTTTTAACAGTAGAAGCAGCCCCCGTTCTGTCCCCCACAAGCCAGTAAATGATGTGGCCACATTTGTTTGGTGTTGTTTTGACAAACAACATGTGCTGATTAGGGTACCCCCCTCAGAGGATAGATTCGTAGACAAAATGCATTTTTCAATACAAATACCAGTCTTTAGAGACAACTCGTAGGAGTACTGGGTCAGGGATATCTCTAAAGCTGACACATTTACAAATACATGTATTTATACTATCCATACATATCTAGGAATGAAAAGCTGGAAAGAAAAAAAAAAAATCAGAAAACTTCTAAGGATTTTTAGCCATAAGCTATTTCTTAATATTTCTTAAATCAGGAAGGAAAACATGCATTAATCAGAACCTCCAGACAGTGCAACAACATCAGGAACATTGCTACTGTACAGAAAGCCATGAATCATTATGGGTCTACAAAACATTTATACAACTTTAACGTCATCATTGGCTTTGATCAGTAATATAACACATGAAAGATAACAGGTTCATAACTTTCTCCCCAAATGTGCACTCTGGATGTGTAAAAATCTGTAGAAATAACAAAAATCATAATTAATAATTTGTACTTTTTGCTTCCCAGCACTGTGTCCAAGGGCACCTCAAAGCAGAGTAGAGACAGTGTCTCATTTTCCACAGCCATTTGAGTCCAGTTCTGTGTAATCAAAGCAACCAAAAAATTGCACTGCAAAAACTGGTTGATGATGCATTAAACAATTTCTACTGTGCATGCTGCCCATGTTGGTGGGTGCACCCTGAGGAAAGACTAAGCTAGAGCAAAGACTTTGGCCAGTAGAACAATATCTCCAAGCTGAATCTGGAGGAACCCCTGAGACTTCTAAGACCCTGAAGCACTCTAGAGTGTGGAAAAAGGCAATTTGGTATCTATTTCTTTCTGATTCTAAGCTGCAACAAAACTAAATCACTGTTCATGTTTGCTAGATGGGGAAAATGGGACATGAACTAAAGCATGCTTGACAGCAGAATGAAATCAGCAATACAAGTCCAAGAGATCCCTTTTATGATGACTAAAAATCTGTTTTTGCTACATTTCCACATTTCATGACAGTTAACTACACGTTTCCCCACTTCATCCACTTCTCTAAGAAGTGACTTTATTCTCATCCATGAAAGATAAAGAGATGTTCAATTTGCCTGCTACAGTGCTGCTTCCCTGGGCTGACAATCTCAGAAAGAACTTTATGATCATCCACTTTCTTTCTAGCCGTTGACTTCAAGTGTCTATTCTGAATAAATGGAGAACCAGAAGACATAGATGCTATAGAAAATGTTGAGCTAAATGAGGCCCTTTTTGATGTCCTTTGCTTTTCTTTCCAATTAAGAACTCTGGATGTCATAACTAATCTAACTTGGACCTGGAAAAAGCACTTGGCATACATCCCTGAATTGGTATCTTTAACATGGTGGAGATGACTGTGAATTATCAAAAAGTCTGCTAAGTGAGCAATGCAACCCTCCAGCTGAAGGAGTTTCCATGGCCTTGCTACCTGCCAGTGTTTAAGATTGAGTGCTCTGATGAGGTGGGAGTTATATTTAAAAACTCTATACACATTTATATCAGCCTTAAAGGGACATTTTATCTTTTCCTCTCAGGGAAAAATTGTTCTTGGATTCAGTTTCCTTTAATCACCTTTTGTTCCAGCTATTGGTGAAATTTCTTATGGCGCTGATTGCCTGAAGTTTGCTCTAATTTCTTTGCTCAAGAGCAAGTCAGGTAACGTATTCACTACTAAAACACATTTTGAGACCTAGCTGGGGAAACATGATAGAAGCAGATGTAGCAAAAAGATAAATTTTCCTTTCTCCCCCTCTTGTCCTCTCACTGAAACACAGTGTACAGTTAAAATCTAAGCGGAAGCTCTGTGTTGTAACAACCTTTCTTCACATCTAATCTCTAGAACCAGTAATCTGATGCCAATTCTCCTATTATTGTAGTGAGCATAACATGGTTTGCAATCCAATGTGGGGGTAAAGAGCACATAAAACCTTCAGAAACATTTGTCAAGATTCTCCCTTATACTTGCAGATGTTAAAACCAGAGGCACAGAAGCACACAGGACTCGACACATATGCTAATGGATGCCAAGTGTTAAAATGATTTCTAACATGAAGGCCTATAAAATAAAACTGATATTTCTATAAACACTTTTCTCTGACACTTCCCCCCTCATAAGCTCTCCATAATGCCTGCACTTTTTAATGTTAACTTTATCTTAAAATTTTCAAAATAGAAATCACTAATACAGCTGCTTGATGATGCATATAGCATATATATCCAAAATTGTGTAAAAGTTTTGACAAATACTTTTCATTGTTTAGAAAGTGCTCACTTTAACCAATCAACACTCGTCATTACGTGTCTGGACATGCTAATCACCTAGTATTTTTTCCATTCCCTGATTGGAAGTCTTTAAATTATTGTAAGGAAGATAAATGTGTGATTATACATGTGTTTGAATACTTCTCAGATTAAAAGATACTCTTTACAAAAATTGTATATATTCAGTCATTCAAAACCATATGTGTAAGTATCCACTGTCTGAATGTTCACAATAATTAATGATGTGATCCCCTCATATACACTAAATAAAAGCTGGCACTATTATTCACAAAGATATCTGGAAATTTATTTTTGTTATTACTCAATTGCATTTTCAAAATTATTTCTCAACAGAAGAGTGAAAGTCATCAGAAAACAAATACATATATACCTTACCATACTTAATAGATCACCATATCTTAATCATAATAAAAAGATTAAATAAGTAAAAGCAAACAAATGGTATGAGATGACTTTCCCAGCAGCACTGATGTATCAGTTTCTCAACTGTGTAAACTGGTGTAAATCAAGCTAGGTCAACAGAGCAAAACCACCTTCAGACCTCTGAACCCCTCTTAGAAAGAGTACTAACACTTTCTACCTATAACGATCTTACAACATGACTGTACTTTACTTGCACTATTTGGGGCGGTTGGCTTTCTTTTTTGGACATAGAGTAGTCAGAGTTTAGAAGAAGGATTTTCTGCTTTTTATTTATTTTTTTTTAATTCTCCCTAAAATAGTTCTCAATCACTTTTTTTCCCCTACTAAACAATAACATGAGAAAGGTCATGTTAAAACTTTACCTTTAAAACATAATGCAGCACATCAAGGCAGACTTGTGGTATGTTGGTTTATTAAAACAGATATATATTAATTTGGTTACTAGTTATGGACACCTGGAAATTTCACTTACTTCTTCAGACAGTACAGAAATCAGTGAACCTCAACAGTCCTTAATTACTTTCTCTGAATGAGATAAGTCTTCTCAGTGGGTCTGACACGCAGAGAAGTGAATATAAGTCCGAAGTCTTTAACATTTTTTGGACCAAGATATAGACATCATTATTCTCTCCACTCTTTCCTCTGCTTCCCCAAAACAAGAGAAAATTAAATATGCTGTTTAAAAGCCCAACAGACTGTGCAATTTTGGCCTGTTTTCATTACTGGCTGAATCAGGACATGAAATCTGTATATCTGAATTCAGGAGGGGTTTGTGTTGACATCCGCTCTCACACTTCGCACAATAAAGATTTAGCTATAGACAAAACTTAATTTTAAAAGGATGAGAACTCCTTCTTAAAAAAAAATAAATCTTTAGAGTATGTTACTTTCATGTGAATAATTTAGTCATTAAACATAATGTTGCTGAATTAAAATATTTCTTTGCCTTCCTGAAACTTCCAGAGTCACAGTGAAGTTTTTTGCAGTTTTAAGGTAGAGATGAGCTGGAACTGTGGCTTTTCTTTAGAAGAAATTAAAAAAAAAAAAAAAGTACTTACAACAGGAGCAGCTTTGATAGCCACACGCATACACACTCTCTCTCCCTCTCTGTTAGGCTTCATTTGATAGCTATGAACTGTGGATAAAGAATAAATACGGCTTTTCAGTGCCCTAGGACTCTCACCTGACTTATTTATGTCTGACCTGGTAGAACACCACTGACCTTGGAAAGTTTAATTGAGGCCGGGATTACATGGCACCGCTTGAGGCCACCTGAATTTAGAGGGTGTGACACACGCTTTCTCTCTCTTCCCGAATCTCTCAGGCCTGCCAGGGGATGCACATGTGGGTATGGAGTGCGTGTGCACATTTGTGTACCCCAAATTAATCCTAACCATGGGGGAATACCCTGTTTTAAGCCTACAGTGTATGGTATCATAAGGGAAAATATTAGTATTGCCAAGTAGGCAGCATGAATGTGTTAGGTTTAGCTGATTTTTTTTTTTTGGTAGGTTGGTTGTCTTTTTTTTTTTTTTCTTTTGAGGGCATATTGTCTCTGAGATCTGATTTTTACAGTTGACTCTTAACTTTTTATAACCTGATTCTTCCTAGGAATAGGGAACTTAAAGCATGAAGGAGAAAGAATTATATGGACAAATTTTATAAACTTGTATATATTGTCTTTACATTCTTTAATTAAATTTAATTAAAGCGTATGATGAATGCTGATCATTTTCACTCCTTTTGGTTTTCAATAATGTTATAGATGCTTAAAACTCCCCACATTTAAATTAAATGTGAAGAGAGCAAGGAAAGAAAAAAAAAAGGCAGGAGAAAAAGATCCATAAGACTGAAAGGTGGAATAAAATGAAATGGCATAGATATCTGTTAGCCAAGAGTACTATCCTTCCTACTGGAGATTGTCCCTAGATGGATATAAACAGCTCTCATCTGAGTTTCTTCAAGGCAGAGGCCAGCTAACGTGTCATATTATGCATGGAGTCTTTTTATGGCACAGACTATTGTCCACTGGAGACCAAGCAGACACCACTAAGCAAACCTCACCTAAGGCCACAGGCAAGTGTCAAGCCCAAAGGGGATTCCTCCTCCATCAAAATCCCTTTCCCTTTTCCTATCTGTAACATATATTTTCCCTGGCATTCAAAGTTTATCAGTGCCAAAACCCTGAGACTGCCTGGCTTGAGCCACACAGGTAGAAGTGAACTTTGAACTGGTGGAAGGCTTAAAATATTCTTGGGTGGAAACAGTCTACGAAATGTCCCAAGAAATAAAAGGAAACCATGATGCTTTCAAGGCCAAAATTATCCATTCTATGCCTAATTTCTAATGTGCTACCCGGACTGAAAATGTGACCGTTTTCTGTTTGTAGGTGTCCTAGGAAATGAAATGAGGAGAGTGTTGCTGTTAAGAGCAGCTACAATTCCCTTACCTCTCTCCAACAGTCTGTGCCATGAATCAGGATATATTTTATTATTTTTATGGTTCTATGCAGTGATGTAAAGCTTACCCGAGTTCCCAACAAGGTGATACCAAGATCTAGCACATTAAAATCTTGGACAAGATGTCAGTTCAATATGTGCGGTTTGCAATTCATAGTCTGATTCCCAGTCTGTATTACTAAACGCGCAAAAATTGCCGGCTAGGGATAATTGCAACTGCACAGGAAAATATCCAATATGGGTGAAGAAAGCACAACAGTAAAGCTATCTGCAGCTGTCTCTCATCATTGGTGACATCCTACAGACATTACAGGCAAATTGTATTTTTGGAAGTCTCTGGTGAACAGAAGAGATTTTAGAATGAATGACAGACCTCAAGAGGGAATTCTGCCTTTTTCTCTCTCTTTTAGGAATCCCTCTCTTCCCACTCCGCGAAGCAGCAGCTGAAGTGCCAGACCTTTCTGCCAGGCAACAATAACACCAGTTCACGTAGCTGAACCATTTCAGCAGAGCTGCTCTCTGCTCCACAAACCAATTCAATCCCCTGCGCTATTGCCACTCGAGAGACTTGCTCTGAACATCTGGGCAAGCTGAATACTCACCCAAATCCAAATATTGCCACTACTGATCACATGAACTATTATACTGAACTTAATTCAATTTCCACCCAATTCACCAGCTACCAACCTTTATCGTGCTTTCAGAGCTACTGATCAAGATTTCAGGATTCGCTGACTTGTGTCAATACTGTTATTATGCCCCTAAGCAGGCCGGTAAAGCTGTCCCACAAGAGTATAATTAATTCCTCAAATTAAAACCACATATATACTGAGCCTCATCATTTATCTGGACCTCTCAGAACTGCATTTATTCATTATAAATGGAAATGGCAAAATAATACTAATGCAGTTACACTTCTGAAGTGCTAGAGACAATTAAAACCAAAAAAAAAAAAAAAAAAGAAGTACCAGAAAAAAAAATTCTCTGATCCTTATTTGTTACATTTTTAATAGAAAGTCAGTGGAGGTCTTATCTGATGTCATTTGGTTTAGGTTCCATGGTATTTTTTTGTATTTGACCAAATTCCCTTATCTTCTCATTGCTTGTGTTCTGCTCTGCCAGCATCCAACAAACTGATATACTTATCTTCAATTTTATAATAAAGTTTTGGCTTCCACAGGATAAAAAAAGAAAGAACGAGAGGGAAAAGGAAAATTGCATCCAAGATACTAAACATATCAGGCATGTGTGAGTGTCAAGGAATCAGGCAGTTAACCTTTTTCTTACTATAGAAACTTTAATTGTTAAAAGACATTTGACTCATTTACTCATGACTATTTTTCTTTCATTTAAATTCTTAGTTACTCCTATTTATGCCATCAAATTAAGAAAACTGTTATGATCTCAGGAACTATGCAGTGAATATTTTGAAGCAAGGTTGGTGATCATTAGTTTCCTGTGATTGCAGTTAATAACCAAAGGTGAAAATATAATGAGAAGCTACAATTCTCAGGCAGGGAATACAAACCAAGGGCTAATGAGCAAGTTATTGTGCAAGTGCCCATCTCCTCTTTAGAGTTTCATTTCCCACTCTGTCATGACATTTTTCCCTTCTCTTTCTTCCTTTGGTTTCATGCTCTTCCCTATCTCCTCACCACTCATTTTCTCCATAGCTCTACCCAAAATGACCTGAAAAATTGTTATGAACAGCTGTCACCTTACATACTCCACTTGTTCATTTCTTCTGCTGATCTCTTTTTACACTTGACTCACCTTAATTTGTTGTGAGCGTGTCCTTTCTTGGTTTTATCCTTTCCTCAGAAGTCCCACCTTAGGCAGAGTCTTTCCTTTCTATATAAGCCAAGATCTGATTTGCAAAGCAAACAAAGCTCCGTCAATCACCCACTTCCTTGTCCAACTCACAACCAAGGCACATTTGGTAAGAGTTGAGGTTAAAGATGATTTTACTGTTTGTCTTATAATTAAACAAACAGAAAAGTGCATCAATCAAAACTAAAAGGCTAGGGAGATGGAAGAGGACAGAGAATGAGAATATGAGTCAGGAGCCAGATTCACAGCTGAAAAAAGTCAGTCCCATCAGCCAGGGTGGAGCAACACCAATTTAAAGCATCCAAGTATCTGGCCCAAGGTTAGGTTTATTTTGCTCTGATAAAAAAACACATCAATAAAAGTGGAAGACAATTAACATGGCCCTAGTACATCAAGCTGGACTGGATCTGAAGAAAGGGAGCTAACTGGCTTAGTATATAGATGTTACACTTTGACAAAATGTGACAACTACACCTTTTCATTTCCCCAGTGGCCCCCAGGAGACTTAAGATTTAGTATCCTATAGAACACTTCAAGCTTGAGAAACTTCTTCTTATGGTTTCTTATGAGTCCTGGAGGCTGTGAAAGAGATTACAATGCTTTTTATTAACTTCTCTTAGCTTGTAAGAGATATGCTAGTGGACTGATACAAAAGTCTCCTCCTTGGCACTGATCTACAGAAGCACTACATCTGAAACTACAAATCCTTCCCCTTCAAGTCAAAAAATGAGCCATTTGCAACAGCAGCTCCACATTTTTTCACAGCCCTGCCAATTTCCAGGCCAAAAATTTCAACATTGCCGCAGCTTGTGATGTTGTGCAGCCATCGGTTTAAAATGTGCAATTTCCATGCACATCTATTCTGGGTTCAGTGCAATTGCAATCCCCAGGACAGCCAAGGCATGGTGAGATCAAGTCTGCTTACTCTGTTTTGAAGTCAGGTTGACTGAAAAATAAGAAACAAAAAGAAGAGAATACTAAAAATTAAACAAAACATACAAACTAACAAATCTTGTTTGTCCACCCTTCCTTTTCCCCTCTTCTTCTTTTTCTCGTGCCATGTAGACAAATTTAAGAATTTGCTGTGCATCTATAGCTAAAGATGATCTCAGAGTCCTTTTTATTTCTGTCCAGCACAAAAAGGCAAATTATAAAGTCACAGTCTGAAATTCCCAGGGACCTTCAGTACAAAACACTTCCACACAGCACTGTCAGCTTAAGTGAAGACCCTGCTACTTCAGCTGACATCTTATGTGACCAGTTGGTCTGAAATCAGGCCAAAATCTTCTGGAAGTAGCCTTTCTTTATTCCACATCTTTGTATTTTCTCCAGCAGCTAAATTTTTTCAGTCCAAACAAATGATTGAATCAGAAATATTGCAAGAGATGTCCAGCTCCTGCGAGGTTTTGAAAATGTTTTTGCGTCTACGGTACATTCACCCAGCCAAGCCTCAGATAAACTTCACAATTTGAATGTCTATGGACTTATCACAATTACATCTTTTTACACTTATATTCAGATGTGGAAACAAGAAAAATAAACTCACAGATGAGTTTGTAATAAATAAACTCACATGCACACATAGTTACCTACACATAGCCAGATGTAAATCCAACATACATCTTTCAGACAAATACTATTATGATCATAAATCCAGGGTGCAAATTTTCATGGTTTTTAAAAACAAACAAACAAAATATTTGTATTTTGAGTCCCTTTGTTTTTCATTTACTATTTAACTTGAGTAAGTAACTGTGTGTGGGGACGTGTGCATGAACATACATCTGTGCGTATGCGTCTATACATAGATCTGCAGTTCTGTATTTTGCACTTCAGCCTTATTTTTTTCTGATATTTATTATGCTTATTCACTATTTCCACATGCCTGCTTTATTTTCTCCTCAGCCCACTAAGTACCTCAGTTTCAATTGTATGAGAAGCACAATTTGATTTACAGTGTTAGGAGATTTTAAACAATACATTTAATGCTGTTGGAGACCTGATGCAGCATCCTGAAGCAACAGACTATCTTTCCCTAGGCTTAAAAATTAAGATTCACTGGAGTATGAAGGTCAATGGGAGACTCGGGAAAGGGCAAATGGTCTGGTACGATTACACTATGTCTGAACCAAGCTGGCTTTCCTAACAAAAATGTATCAAGTGAAAAAGACAACTCATAGATACGACTTTCTTCTCTGTGCTTCTGTCAGTGTTATATTTGAAGAATCCTGCCAAAAAATTTAGTTCCAAACGTTGTGTTTTGTATTAAATAACAAGATTAAGTAAGAACTGTTTATACTTTCATGGCACCAATAAAAATGTAATAATAACCTATGGAAAAATTCCTCTTTCCCAAGCTCATATTTTAACATATCCCAAAATATAGTAACTAAATGACAACTATTATTGAATGATGACCAGCAAGGAGAGGTCCATCTGCTGTTCCTCCAGGACTGTGCATCCAGCCTGTGGCCCCTTCCTTGCTGGAGTTTTTTTCTCAGGACAGAGAACCAGATGAGCTAGCAGGAGTCAGTTCTGCCCATCTCCCTTGACCACTGGACATCCTTGGTCCTAATGAAACCATGACACCCAGAAAAAGTGACCAGATGAGAGACCATAATGTAAATTGCTTTTGGTGGTGATAGTGTGCTCCTGTCTACTCTCTTCGATGGGACATAGCCACTCCCGGATCTTGCGTTGGTGCAAAGCAGGTGTAATCAATAGCTCCAGCACTAAGAGATGCTAAGCCTACAGATACCACTGTGTGCAGTTAAACCCGAACTTCCCGGAGGCAGAAGAACTGTTACAAGGACACTGTAAATGCAGTCGTATGCTGCCATGGTGAAGCCCATCCAAAAGTCAGGAGCAACTAGGAGGAGACAAAATGAGTGATTTAGGTTTTGTTCCTTTGTAACAAAAATAGAAGATCAACACACATTATTAAATGCAATTAGAGGTCAGACTCATTGAACTCAAAGCTGCAATGGAAGGTTTTGGCTGATGAGGAGGGACAGTCTCATTTCAGATATCTGATGAGTTTACTGTCCCAGTTGCCCATCCTACCCCTCCTTCCACAGCTGTGTGAACTGTGGAGTCAATCAGCTCCTGAACCACTGCAGTTTACCATATACTGTTTGAAAACCAGCTGAAATTTGTAATGATTTACCATAAAATGTTGTGCTGTAAATGGTGGTGTGTCAGTGGCTGACTGACAAGCAGCACAGATATCTTTGCAGCAGAGGCAGGGCTGGAGGCAGTAGCCTCATTTGATGTCCTGAGAAAAGCCATTTTGTCAATCAAAGCCCTTGTAACAGAACTACACATCAGTATTTCAGCATGTGAAATTTTCTGTTCTGAGAGATATGACAAGGTCTCTGAATTCATGCAGACCTACTTCAAAATACAGCTAAGTGGGATGTAAGGGGGATGTATCTGTTGTGCTGACCCCTGCGCAGAATTTCAGTCTAAGGGGTCTGTCCTCTACAAGGATGATCTGGTCAGAGATAACATGTTACCCAGAACCATCTGAACCTCCCACAGATTCTTTCTACGAAGCAACAGAAATTAAAGCGGAACAATAAAAACAGTTCTTTTCCACTCTCTCATTGTTTTCTCCTTCACTGGACACATCACTATTGACTCAACTATGTAATAAAAACAACAACAGCAACTGAAATAAGGTGTTTGAAGAAAAAGAAAAAAACACAAACATTTTTTTTATGTTAGTAAAATAACAGTTCTATGACAACGTTGGCCACATATGATCCAGTGTTAGTTATCAGACCTTGAAAACTGGGAAAAAAAGGCAAAAATAGGAAGGTTAACACGGTAATGGCTGAGTGGGGAAATGAGAAAGCCAAATGTGCATTAGTCAAAGAAAGAAAAATAATATCTCAGAAAATGAATAAGAGATAACTATCCTCAGAATAATACTATATAAATACATTTGCTGTAGGTCACATAAAAGATTCATGGCACACACATGTACAGGTCAAATTACCTTTAAATATTAAATTTCTTTCCAGTGGGGAAGAATTTCAGATTTATGCTGTTTTCATAAAGAAAACGGATGCACCCCATGCATTATTATTTGCTTGACAAATGATAGCTTCTGGGTTTGCCTGCAAGTTATAGATTAGAAAGAGTCTTCTTCATGATTAAGAAAAAAAAGAGTGAATCATCATGAAATTTGTCTCTTCCCCAAGAAGTTTCTGCTTTCTTTTGGCTCATTAAATCAATATTTTCCTATTGTGGATCTACAGAATTTATCATTGAAGAACACCTATTAGGTCACTTAAAGTAGTCCATTTCCCTGCTAATGTAGTATTTTTTTTCCCCTGCAGCACATTTTGGGCAGTCCAGCTTTAAAAGATTCAGCAACAAGGTTACACTGTTCCCTGGAGACACGATTCCACACAAACCTCAGTGTTCAGAGATTTTCATATTAACAGGTCTAAGCAGGAACAGCAGAACCACAGAAACTTATAATGAAAATAAGGGATGAATTCAAAGCTCGGCAGGCAATGGCACAGAGTGGTAAATCTATCAAACAACTGGTAACAAAATATTACTCCTGAATTTATGGTTCCGGTTTGGCCTTTATCAGTTGAAAACAAATGTGTTATTATCTCTTGGCTCTTTGATGGTCTCTGTGGAATGAGCTGTGACTCTTCCAGATGGATAGATGTTCAAAGCGTGTGACCAGCTTCGCATGGATGGCCCTGAAAACTGAACCCAACTCTTGATTACGGTCATGTAACTCGTTCGTTTAAAACATGTCTAAAGGTTTGATACAAACTCATAATAGAAATATCTTCCAAACACGCTATAATATCTAACTAAAAATACTCTGAGCATCTTTAGCAATGTAGAGAGAGAGATTCATAATCATCTGAATTGCCCTGTGATTCTTCACAGGAGAAATTGGTTTTCCTTCCGGACTGGCTAAGCCTGTGGAAGCACAACCTTTGCTTTAAGCGAGGCTCAGAATGACACCAAAACAGGTGGGACACCAGAAGATGCTGCCAGGCTTTAGCTCGCTTTCAGTATGGAGCAGGAGATAATGGGCACTACTGAATTCTAGAAGAGATAACCCTTTATCTCCCTGGTTCTAATGGCAGTTACTTAGAAGAAGAAGAAAAAACATCGCTGTTATTATTTTCTCTACCTAGAGAGTTTAAGAGACTTTTTTTGCTTTCCACATATACTCAAAGTAATTGCATAGACCTGTTCATTTTTAGAGCTCTGAGTCATAGGGCTCTGGTGGATTCAGCAATGGTGAACTTCCTCATTCCCCTTCCTCCCTCCTGTAGTTTGAACTCATATTTCTGACTGCAAAGTGGCTGAGGAGGTACCTTCTGCCACCCCTGTGGTAACCTCTGGCAGAGAGGCAATAACCGCCAGCAGCCAAGACCACCGGAGTGAGTCAGAGCCTTCAGGCTACAAACTCCCAAGCAGAGAGACAAAGTTCAAGGCAGAACATATTGCACAGAGGAAGCTCCCTCCATGAGCTGTGCCTTGGAAGGCACAGGACATTTTGTCCTTATTCGTTCAGGGGTAAATAGGGAACCAAGCCTAAGTCACTTCAAGGGATTTCTGTCACGCCTTGGCTGTTTGCATGTAAAAGTTGGTCCTGCAGGAAAATCCCACAGTTAGATTATTGATTAATCTTCCTCTCTGCCTCTCTGGCAGTGCCTAGGGAAAACTTCCTTCCTAGGCTATACACTTTGTGTCGAAAAACCTTCCTGGTAAGGGTTTTCATAAGTTTTTAGTCACCAGTGTGCCGTTTTTGCAAGTTAGGTCCTATCTGCAAAGGTGGTGGTAAGATGCTCCTTTGGCTCACTGCAGTCTTGGTGGCCTTGTTCTGCTGATGGTACTACCAGTTCAGCCAGCACTATTTCCTTTGGATTATTTTCAATCAGAAGATATCCATCATTTGCAATTAAAACCCTATTGGGACTTCTTGAAAAGGACTTTTCAGATTGATTTAAATCAACAGAAATAAAAAATATAATGAAGTATACCACTTCAGCCAGGAATTGTCAGACACGGGAGCTTAAAATTCACAGCCCTCAAGTCTTCATTAGACAAATAAAACACAGTGGGTGGGGAGACCCATGGAAGGTGAATACAAAAGAAGGATGTTACACACGGGTGCAAATTTGTTTTCCTTTCACTGCAAGTGAACGCTCAGGGGAAAATGTTTGCAGCGTGAGCCCAGCTCTAGTTTCAGTAATCCCCACAGCTTCTTCTGAGGGCAGGAAAACCATTCTTTCCATTCATGGTGTTGACTTTTTGTTGCCACCATGCTCCAGCCGCTCCTGCAGACCATCTGGCAGAAGTGAACCGGCTAACCTCATTTTCCAAAGTGCACACCTAACCCCATTGCTCCAGCCGCCGTCCCTCCACCCAAAGACACAGACACAGGAGATTTCTTTCTCTTTTCTCTTCCTTTTCTTTCTTAGTGTGGAGGCTTTAAGAGGGATAGTGTCCGTCTTTCTTACCAGACCCCCTTGATCTCGGCATGCTTTTTTCCCTTTCTTTACCCCCACATCTCTCCCTGCCTGCTTTGTGTTTTATCTCTGCCTGTAAAGTTGTGTGATTATGGATAGAGAAGGCACCACACAAACAGGATAGAATTCATGACAATGGCTGTTTTGTTCATATACATTTCACTGTCTGTCTCTTGTCGGAGCATGGCTATCATCTTCTACTAACAATATCCCTGGGTAAATGATAAAGTCAACTCTGGAGTAAAGCTAGACGTTTTATCAGCATGTTCAAACTATCCCCTTACAGCTCTGTACTTGCCAACTGCACATCCTTTTCCTACACAAAGACTCAATGCACATTTAAAAGGCACTTATTGAAGCTGGTGTTTGTTTGCAGAGAGGGTGTGGATCCTGCTCACTGCAGCAGTCACCCTCTATGTTTTTTCTCTCATCACCCAAAGAAAACTGGGTGATGCAGTTCTGCTCTCTGACAAGCTCTTGGCTCAAGTTCGAGGTTACTTTGCTTCTTGCCAGGTCATTCTTCTTCATTCCTTTGCTGATGGTAACTGATGGCTTTCCCCTAAGCTGATGACGGAGTTGATCTAATGCCTTGCTGCATGACAAAAGTCACCGCAGACAGAAGATAAAAGATAGGAAGCTCGGAGGTCTGTGTTGGCTGGTATCCTGAAGCCACAAGAAATGGATAACAGGGGTCCCTAACATACTATCCATATGTCAAAAGGCAGAAGAATGATAAACCTCCAAAAGCCTTTCCCATTCTCAAATTTGGCCATCAGATGAATGCTGTGAAAAAATTCTCTAATAAAACAATGGCATTCACATCTTGCCAGGCAAGGATTGGCAGCCACCCGTATTGCTAAAGTTTGACTTGTAACAAAAAGTAGACCTGTGAAGCAAAGCTGGTTCTTACACTCGTTTATTTCTCTCTACAACACAAACAGCAGTTAAAGTTAGTGGTTCTGGGTGTGAGTGCTGTACTTTGCCTGGAAATGCTCTTATTATATTTGTCTCCCAGATGTCAAGATCTGAGCTGATTTCTCACAGACTTAATTCTTTTTTGAGTATGGTATCCCTTTCTCCCTGTCCTTTTCCTTGTGCCCATTTAAAATAAAGACCCATTGCAAAAGAATTGTTCTGTCTTCTGAGTTTATATAGCAGTTAGTGCAATAGAACCCTAATCCTGGCCGGATGTTTAAGAGATTAGGAAGAGGAGGAGGATGCCTGTTTATACAGAAGGCTTTCTCTTGTTAGTCAAATAAAGAGAAATTTTCCTATTGGTTTAATTCTTAACTGTTTTGACCTCTTGCACCAGGGTTAAATTTGGCCCTTTGTTCTATTGCAGAGTGAGACACTGTGAGATGAGCTAACTACTTTCGTAGGGGGTGGATGCGAAGGTTTGCGTTGCTCAGAGTTTCCAGCTTCCTACATCCCAGGCTAATTCCACTTCAAGACCAATGGGAGCTTAGCACCTGAATGAACATAATGTCTTAGAAGTCAAATAAATAAGAAGAAAAGGATGAAAGATTGAATTTAAAGGGAATGAAAAACATTTTTCCTTGTCTGAGGATGTGAACCCTTCCAGTTTTGCCTGAACTTAATATTATTGAGCAGAAAAATACTGCACCATAATGATTGCTTATCTCTCTCTTTTCCCCATTTCCCTTGAACAGTGGTTGGGAGTTTTCATTTCCTATGTCATTTATAATGTGCTGAGTTTTGTATTTTTGTTTTTGTTTGGCACGTGTGTTGTGAAAAGAGGGTCTGCTACAGATTGCATCACTCTTCTTCATCCTAACAAACATTAATGATAAAGTCACCATCTCTCCTTATACTGAAACATGTTCTGATCAGGGCTGGATGACTTGTGCAAATACATATGGATAATAAAGCTTTTTAACACTTGGTCACTGATTTGAATCCAGTCTATATCAAGAGTAAGCTTAGGCAAAATAATGCCTCTAATTTTAAAAGCATACACAGTGAGAAGCTGCTCAAAAAATGCCTATTTTCTGGTAATCTTTGCAGAAAGACTGATGATTGCATAAAAGTCTTGAAAACCAAGCCAAACCTTAACTCATAAAAATAGTCTTTCTAGGTCAGGGTCATGTCACACTGAAAAACATATGTGTTGGATGTGCTTGACAGTACCTGCCCTGTTCTGTTTATTATCTAAGAACATTCACCTGAAATTGTAGAAATTACCACAATTTATATGGATTTGGTTCTGTGGTGTTGTTTTTTGGGCTTTTTGTGTTTTGTTTGTTTGTGGTTTTTTTTGGTGTGGTTTGTTGTTGTTGTTGGTTTTTTTGTTGGGTTGTTTGTTTGTTTGTTTTTCATTCTGGTCCTAATCTAATTCCCACTCCAATGCCCATTACAGTCCTATTAGCTCCTTCTTGTGACAGTGACCAGAATGTTGAACTTTCCCCAAATTTGTCCCAATGCAAACTTTTACTGCTCATGCGACATCGTATCTCAAAGCCAAACCAGCTCTTATCTAAAATCCTGCAATTTGTAACAGTAACATTTAGAAGAACCTTTTTTTCTGCATCATCTTTCTAACACACATAACAAACGTCGTACCATAATTGACTTGACTATCCCAGGTCATTACTCCTGGGGACATGAGAAGAAGTTTGGATTTAAGATTCATATTGAAGCACTGCCATCAAAGCAACATTAAAGGTTTCTGAAATGTTAGATGCTGTTCTGCCTCTGCCTTGCCCCAACAAGTGGCTTTAAGACTGCTAAGCAGCTGCACACATCTGGCTTCAGTCACCTAAGCTTGCAGGTCACCGGATCGCTCTTTCTGTTGTCTTTTGCCATAAGGATTTTTCCCAACCAGATCGAAAGCTTTTAAGTAGCTGTATGTTTGTGCCAAACACTAATCGAATGAAAGGGAAAGATGTGAGCCAGATGCAACAGGCTAAATTCCCTCTTGAAGTTAATGGAGTTGCTTCACATTTAAACCAATGAGACTCCGAAGAGGATCTGGTGTAGATGTTCAGTTCCAAGAAACAGCAAGACATATTGAAAAATTGATACATCCTTGTCCCAAGTTAGAGAAGAAGCAGAAGAACCTAAGAAAAATGTGATGTATAGATCAATTAACTCTTGATTAAAGATACCTATTTCCTGTTACATGCGACACTTTGTATTCCTCGATTCTGCAAATGGGTGGAGGATTTTGCAGAAGTTAATTTATGTATTTTGTTGAACATACTTCTCTTGAGTGTCTTTTATCTGATCTTATTTATGTCAGTAGATTGACCATTTTGCATCTGCATAGCAGCTTATGAAACAATGTTTAACTGTTATCTTTCTCGCTGTCAGTAGGGACATGAATCACTTATTTAAGACACAATTCGTTGGAAACCAGCATTCAGAAACAGTGACTGCTCAGTGGTAGAAGTAGAAAAATATGTGGAGTTGTAACATTGGGGATACTTCCCTAACATTATGGTCTAAGTCAAACCTGTAAAGAAATATTTTCCACAGCAGTTGCTATTTTCCTGTGGAGTTCCCAAACTAACAGGGAGACCATTTGAACATGTAATGTAACTTTGTCAATAAAAGTATGTGGATTTGAGCAGGAAGATTTCCCATACTTAGGAAGTACTATGATTTTATGTTTCTTTTCCTATTTCAAAGCAGTTTTAATATGAACGGAGATTTCAAAATAAACTGTTATTATGAGTCAAAACAAAACATTTCATCTGCGTAAAATCAGAGTATTCATTCCCACAGTGACCTTTTAAACTTGAAAGAATTGCACAATAAATACTGACTTTTTTCTTTCACAAAAGTCATTTGAAATGAAAAAGAAATCTATACTTCAGTATAGACACATGATATTTTAACATTACTGAAATACTTCATTGCACGGTTTTACAAAATCAAATGCCATTGAAACAGATGTTTTGTTCTAAAATAGATGATTTTGTTAAAAGCTGCATTTTGACTCTCCAGAGCTGTTAAAACAAATTCTAGTTGGCTTAAAACTGGACTTTCTCCTTTGGATAAAAATGGAAGTCAAGGTCCTGGGTAAAAACCTGACCACCCATGAGAGGTTTGTTGTTGACTTCAATACAGCTGAGATTTCCCCCATGGAATTCAATGGCGTCATGAAATTTAGAAGTACTGGCTCCACACTATTCAATGGCAGCAAGAGATTAAAGAGGAGTTACACAGGATGGTGATAGTAGAATGTAATGTATATGGTTCAGATTTAGTATGTATCACAGAATAGGTCACAGAGGTGAAAGGGGAGCTGGGCAGGAATTCCAGCTGAACTAGCTCACTTGTCCCTAATCCCTGCTATCTGATGAACTGCCCCTGGCAAGGACCACAGTGGTACAAAAATTATACCAGTGTTCATGTGTCAAAGGTGATAGAAAGCTAAAAATCACTTTGCATCAGATGGCTGTAAAAGATTACCAAAATTTCTCCTGGATCAGTTTCCCCAACCATTGAAGAAACAAAAGTAGAGCTCCCCATCAGTGCATATCAGCACTAATTCCTGTATATCATTTCTGAAAGGTTTCAGCTCAGAGACTCGTTTTGTCCATCAGCTTGGCTCAGAGGTGTGTCAACAGGGGAATACAAAGAGACCAGACTTAAAAACATTGTCTGGATTGGAAAGCAATCCAGGGAATGGAAACAAGGGGGGAGAGGAGGAAGTGAGGGAGAAAAAGTTAAAAAAAAAAAAAAAAAACACACGAAAAAAACACATGCACACACACAAAAATTACTTTTATGAGAATAAACTAGATTCCTCTGGTCTGACAGATGGGCATACCTGTAGGACTACCTGCAGACTTTGATAAAAAATGTAAACAAAAAGAACCAATTTGTATTTTCCTTTCTGTTACCAAACACAATGTGTCATTTTACAATTGCCATTAACGATTATTGCTATCTTAACACAATGTTTTAAACAGTTTGTGTTCTTGCTGCCCCAGCAGAACATCTCAAGCTGCTGGCATTTTTGTATTCATGTTGTCTTTGTCCTGCTTTAACACCATTTTCTGGGGTGTCCTCATTCCAAAAGGTTTCTTCTAGACCTGAAAACCATCCTCCATGAAAGCACATCACTCACCACCTTCTCATGCAGACTTACTTAAGTGCTGATGGTCTCATCTCCTATATGCACACTTATTCAAGTTCTGGGGTGACCAGGCTCAAAAAGCTTCTGTTGACCTCAAAGAAGTGTAACCTGGGCACTATCTTAGAGTCCATTTATGTCATAATCAACATTTAAATTAGCAAATTATTTTCTGATCTATGACCTCCCTCCCCCTTTCCCCCTTCTCTTTTTTTTTATAATTCCAAGGAAAGGGAAACAAACCACAAGCATTCATTAAGCAAACAGCTGTGGACTGGAGGAGATCAGAAGTGCAGTCTGGAAACCATGTGTGCTTCTCATGTTACAATCATTGGGAAATGATGATCAACAGCAGGTATGGAAACACAATAGTCATACGTATGCTGAAAAAAAAAAAAAAAAAAAAAAAATCCAAATCTTGCTCAGAATAATAGATCCACTGTGAAATCTACTTGATCACCAAAGAGCTGGTTTGCAGCCTAGAGTGCCCAAATAAACAGCATGTCAAAGTAATCAAGTGCTGACAGGCCTCTCCCCTCAAAAATGTATTTATATAGAACATAATGCAAACATCAATTTAAAAGATTGTGTTTAGCTGCCACGTTTTGTTTTCTTCTCAACCTGTGATGTAATCTGCTCACCTGTTAGCTGTTCACTACATTAGGGACCTATGCATTATACTGGCAATGAATGTGTCACAAATCGTTGTGGTTCTTCTGAATTAGCCAAGCCAGGCAATTTTATAAATTCTCACTGCTCTGCCCAACAAAGTCTTGCTACCTCACAATACCATGGGACAGTTTAACATGTGAATCACTTCACTGGTGTCCACAAATTTGTCATGTATCAGCATACAAAGCATTCAGCTGTCTTCACACTTTGAACAGAAATAACTTTCTTTATTACACAGATTGTTTTATTCACTTGAAGCACCAAAGACTTTGACTTGTTATCTCCGCAATAAATTACACTGAACCAGCTTAAGCTATCCGAACCATACATCACTTAAGATTCTCAAGGTGGCTTCAGTAAAAAGACTTCTGGTTTTATGATCACAGTATCACAGTATCACAGTATCACAGTATGTTTGGGATTGGAAGGGACCTCAAAAGATCATCTAGTCCAATCCCCCTGCTGGAGCAGGAACGCCTAGGTGAGGTCGCACAGGAATGTGTCCAGGTGGGCTTTGAATGTCTCCAGGGAAGGAGACTCCACAACGTCCCTGGGCAGCCTGTTCCAGTGCTCTGTTACCCTCACTGAGAAGAAGTTCTTTCTCAAATTTAAGTGGAACCTCTTGTGTTCCAGCTTGATCCCATTGCCCCTTGATGCACCCATACACCATGGACCTGTTCCAATGTTCATCAGAAGGGCTGTGGAATAATCCTAATGAACATTCTCCAACTCAGAGTTGAAATTAGAAGCACTGCAGATACTTTGTAGTTGTTATTATCTTGTTACACCATTATGCTGAATCGGAGGAATATCTAATTTTTAAAAAATTCTCATTTTCCACTCAGTCATTGACCTCCCTGTTGAGAACACACACATGCACACGTAAAACCAAATTATATTATTAAAATACATCTGGACTAAGACTTGGATTAAGACTGATGACTGGATTTTCATAGGCTTCCCAGCTGACTTTGGCAGTACACTCAAATCACAACTGACCAAAGTTGGCTTCACCACAATACTCAAAGGTTTTATCCCTTTCGATTATGTTTTTTTAACAACGAGTGTCCCACCTCTTTACCTGTTTCTCTACTAAGAAGAAAACTGAGCAAACCCCAAATTATTTATTTTCCCACTCTCTTAATGTGGGACAATCGTCTTGATGATTAGTGATGTCCCAAGAAGAGAGACAGGAAGAGAAGGGAACAGATTTAGGATTTTTCCTCATCATCAGACTCTGAAATACATATTTTCATGTAACCACCATGTGTGGCTGCTCTGATCAGTGTAAATATTTCTAGAGCACTTTAGCTGTGGACCTTAATCACTGTTACACTGAGAACCAGGACAAACCCCATCCTGAGATTTGGTCAGTCTCTGCTCCAGATTGGGTATAGCAACCCTGGAAATTAATTAAGAACCACAAAATAATTCTGCTTTAAAGTAAATGAATGCATGCTGGTTTTCTTTCATTTTTTTTTTCTGTCCCTTTATCTTTTATTTACAGTCATCCTTGCATTATAAACAAGGTCATCCTAAAATTATAAAGATACAGTAAAACATATGCTTTGGGGCTTTAGTGCTAACCCTGAACAGTCAGTCTCTTTCTAGGGAAACCCTAAAATTAAAAAGGATTTTGTCAAGTCCAGAGGCCTTCCCAATGTATTTAAATAGAGTAAAAAGCCTGCTCCAATGAATGAATACCCTGTTATAGTGAACAATCATTTGGCAGCATAGGTTATTTTAATGGACACATCACTTTAAACGAAGCCTTCACCATCTGTTCTGCCCTCTAATTACAGATGCAAAAAGAACATAATTCACAATTGCATCATAAAAAAGTAAGATATAAGTGATTTAAATGCATGTGTATGTTCTTTATTCAATGCAGCATGCAGCTGTTATGTTGTTTTCATGTTTCAAACACAAATCAGGATGAAAATGGCTCTCCTTTGATAGACTGAATTCCCTCACACAGGACATTTTGTGTGCAGCAAGCAAGAACTCGCTAAGGGCAAAATCCTTACTTTTTCACATAAAAACCAACCCTGGACTCTGGAAGATGGAATTTATATCCCTTAGCCAGTGGATGTGCAGGGCTGCAGGACAGTCTGTTCACAGCTAGTCCCCTGGAGTACTGACAGCAATAGGAGCCACTGATGCTCCACAAGGCTAATCCGGAGGATATTGAAGTCCCAGAGGGGTTAATCCATTGACATCAGCGGGTCAGAATACACTCACATGTATAGATTTTTTTTTTTTTTCTTTGGTGTTGCAGCAATGTATTTCTCCCTGCATTGCTCTGCCTTCATCCTAGTTTGGCCTGTTTTAATTCCCTGGGGAGCACAACCTTGTCTTTGACCTGTAACCCAATGTTTCATCCCTCTTGAGCACCTTGCTCTAGGGCAGGAGTCTTGGCAAAGGGCTCCCTCCAGCCCACTGCATCAGGTTGGGTTTCAGCCTAATAGAAGATTTCACAGTAGCTGCGCAGTATATAGCTCAAAAAGAGAAATTGGAGAGTTCCTGCTGAGGAGGAACTCATCTATCAGCAGCAGCAAAAGGCAGGAATATGCAAGCAAATAATCCATTCTAAAACTTAAATGATGCCATAAAATGAAAGAAATGCCAATTATTCTCAAGTGAGTCAAGGTAGCTAAAGTGCAACCTTTTATTGGACTAACAAATTGGTTAGGAATAAAGCATACAAGCTTTCATGATGAAAATGTATTTTCTTCAGGTGTTGGCAGCCTTTAAATTGAGCTATGGTCCAATCCAACTTTTTCTTAAGGATCAATATGGCTCCAGACATTTTATTTTTTCTTCTTTTTTTAGTCTTTTTGATCCAATAATTTTTCTTTAAAGATGGCCATTATTTTTTATCTACTTAGAAAAAAAATCAAGTTTCAAATGAAAAATATTTTACTTTTTCACAAGCCCATAAAATTAGGATATTTTTCTTTCTAGCTTCAACAGGAATGGTAGTTTCAACAGAAATTTATTCTCTGTGTAGTTCTTCTTAAAATAAAAAAACCCCTACTTTTTATTCCAAGTCAGAGATGCATCTCTTACAGCTTTGCTATCTTGATACAAGAACTTTCTACATCTTTATTTAGCTACACATTTAAATATGCATCTGACTTTAAGCACAGAATAGTCTTGAATGATTTCAGGAAAACTACTCTGTGCTTAAAGTTAGATGCATCCTCAAATGTGTATTGTCAATACACATTACCATCTCAGCTCAGCTGACTCCGGAGGAGGATTCTAACTCTCTTTCATTGTTATGGAGAATGAACAAAAAAACAGAAGACCCTAACAGCTTCTAAGGCTTTTCTTGCTGGAGTAAGCAGTCCGTGGTCTTACTGGAATCAGATTTCATTAGGCTACAGAGACTATTGTATAGAATGAATGTGAGGAATATTTTTGTCTCACCATCTGTAAAATGGGAATACAAATGTTATCACCTTTCTTTGAAATGTCTTGAACTCTGCAAATTTAAAAAAAAATCCATATGAAGGCTTCAAAAGTGTCTTTTTATAGTTAAGGTGGATGAAAAAATGAAATTGCAAAACTTCCATTAGCTATTTTTGTCTTTCTCTTTGCAGTCAGTTTATGAGGTAGTCAAAACATTTCATCATTCAAAACACTCATCGGAAGTAATTCACATTATTTTTTCTCCAAAATATTTTCTGCTCCTTGTCCGTGTGCTGCAGATGTCAGCTCTGAGCGAACGCTCACATGTGGTGAGTATCTGGCCGCAGTGAAGGACAGGATACTCTCAGCTATCCTACACACGGCATTTGACCATTTTCCCCATATGTCATGGTATTACAACCAGTATAGTCAATTCTGTTTGATAGCTGAGCATATAATACAAAGTAAAAGAAAATTGGTTAGGTATGTTGGACCTCAGACAGTTAAGACTTACATTTAAGTCAGAGAACTTCAAAATCAATGAGAGTTTTTACAAGGCAACAATTCAGGAAAAGAGTTCACAGTGCCAAGACAGCTGTGTGCGGGTAAGACTCCTAGCTGCTTCTTTGGAATAAAACATATACTGGAAATAGTGCAATCAAGCAACTCCTCAAAATGAAAAATTACAGTAAAGCATCCTTAAAATAACAGAAGGCTTTGCCAGCAGTTTCAGGCTTGATATTGATATTGAGCAAGATGCCGCATTTCTTCTAAGTAAGCTAATACTGTCAATTCCCAAGAAAAAGAATATTGACCAGCATTGGACTTTCCCAGTGTTGTAATGTTCAGCCAACATAAACAGTTCAGATCAAGTCATTGTTTGTCTCATTTCCAAGACAGTTTTCCAACATATGCTAATTTGTTTAGAGAAAAAGATTGCGTGGAGGAGGATGCCTATTTAAGCTTAGCATCAATGATTTTCCCCAGGCGAACAGAAGGAAAATCTCGATAGCAGAAACTTGCAGTGTTTTAAATAGCTACTATAGAAAGACTGGCCCTGGAAAGGGAATCAAAAGGCTGTTATTTGGGCTGAAATGAGCTGGTTTTGACCTGGGTTCGGGATCAGAGCAGGGTATGGGAGAAAGGAGACACATTTTCATGTTCCTCAGTCTGCTTGTTCATTCTTGGGGGAATCTGTCACACCCATGGGGATGCTCTCATCCCAGCCAGCTGGAACAGCCTTCCAATGAGTCCTGCCAGCCCCGACTGTGAGAATGTCCTGAGCCTTTTTCAGCCATGCTCTCAGCTCTCCACTCTTCACAGGGCAAGGAAAATGTGGCACAGACCCAGTTCTGCTAGTTTTATACCACACAAAGACACTTCTGTGAGAGGGGACTCTTGTTTTGGCTGCTTAAGACCATTTTATTCTGCTTGAAGAAGGGTTCTGCCCAAGTTCTTCAGTTTTGCTCCTGAAGATTTCTTAAACTGCTGAAAGAAACCACAATAATAGCATTGGAGAGCAGGGAGAGAAGGATGGCAGAGCAAAGTAAAGCCTTGTTATCCTTGCCATGATTTGGAGTCGAGGATCTCTCTGCAAATTAGGCAGCGCATCCCCACAGGGGTTGCAGAGGTGGGTTAGGCGAGGGTGAAAGTAAGGTCATATCTCCAATTTTCAGTGTATGTTAATGTGCAGATCAGATAATCTGGTCATGCTAAAAGATGGCCCCTTCCAAGGGGCTGACACCACGTCAGTCTGTATGGCGGAACTGTGCACCCAGAGTAGCAGAATGCATACACCATTCCCACTATGACTTCAGGGAGAAAAATGTATTTCAAGGCCCCTTAACAATTCAATGCCTCCTCCACCTCACAGACATAACCTTTACACTGCTCTAATTCCAGCACCTATTTGGTCCTCAGCCCAGTGGAAGACTCGACGTTTTTCCAGACCTGAGACATGCATTTACATACACTGCAATGGGTATGTGTATGCTGTATAAGACCTGGCATATAATTTTAGTGCCTCTGCTTTCAGTGAGGTCCCGGGAATATGGGCACTCTGAAAAATAAAATAATTAAATGCTAATAATAAGGAGATGGAGTCAGATTTTTAAAGATATTTACATAAAGGTGCAGATAGGTGCCAGCAGATTTTCTAAGCTGCTCTAGCCCCTAATTCCATCTGATTTCAAACAGCTCTGAAAATCAGACTTTAGTAGCATGAGTTGATTTTGCTGACTTGGAAATAAATCTCAATTGATTTCTGGAAGTGTGAGTGAGCAAAGAGCACTCTCAGCAGCCTTTGACTTCAGATGATGCTCAGTGCCCCAGAAATTAGGTCACTCAGTGCTCAGGAGGATCAGTGAAAAATGCAGGCACAGAAAGAAGTGGGTAGTGTTTACTGGGCTGACTTGGGAAAGCAAGAAGTTAGTCCCTGGCCAGATTGGCCAGGACTGTTCCCAGGTGACAGGTTCTGTCTCATCACAGTCAATTGGACTTTGTCATTGACTCCCTGGAGTTAGTAGTTTTGCTGAGGACTCTTTTTGCTGCCAGACGGCTGTCAAATCCACTGGGCTTTTTTTTTTTTCTTTCTATTGAAATGCATAACATAGCAATGGGACAGACAGTTATAGCATTTGCACAGTACAATGCTGCCTATCCCCAATAACTCACAGAACTGAATGTATTTTTCAAATACATGATTTCTCATCTTCTGTTTAGTTGCCAAATCCTAAGGTCTGATAGGACTCAAAACAGCCTGAGAGAACTTGCCTGTCTTTATTTTCTTAGATTTGCTGACAACTTATCAAATAGACACAAACTACACTCTTTAAGCATACAAGGCAGCCTTTCAAGTCAGTCTAAAATCACAGGTCAATGGGAAGCCAGGAAACAGACAACCAGGCTACAAGGCTTGAAAAACTAACAATATTGTTAATTTGGAAATGGAAGTAATCATTGTCAGGTAGAATCTTTTCTGTGAGGCTTGCCTCTAGCGTACCTCTGTACAACAAAAAAATAGTACAGGTGCTCCTGTGTTTTTGACTCTTGTGCATTGAGAAGATACCTAGTTCAGCTTTAAACAATCTAACTTAAATACCAAAAGTGATGTAACTGAAGCAGCATAGATCATAGGTTAGATTGTTTTGTTTCTCCACAGACTTCATGTCCCAGGTCTAACGTTTATTTTTCTTACAAGTATAGAATTCCCCTTAATACATTTTTAATCAGCTCATTCATCCTCTGTGGTGTCGTTACCACAAGTCCACTGCAGAGAAGGAAAGAGAAGGGTCAAGCGGGAAAAAAAAATACTAACTTGGGATGTTGTCCTCATCATCAAATGAGTCACTGTACACGATGACATGGACACATCCAAAAGGGCATTCTGCAGCCAGTGAGGATAGTATCAGACAGGTCATTTTCTAGACAGTTGAACTTGGCTATGGCCCACCAAGTTCAGATGTGAACAGAAAGCTCATCATTCCTAAATTTCCTTCCTCACTGTCTATGTTGGTAAAAGTGCTACAATTTCAATTCTGTCTCCAAGACCTGTTTTTACTCTATCTACTGTTCCAGGTGAAATACTCATGGTTCTGTTTACAAGACATAGAATGAATTAATGAATTACCACTTTACAAGGCAATTCCCAGTAGACACATTCTGAGAAGCTTTTCTACCAGAAATTGACACAGAAAATTCAGCTCTTCTTTCTGGTGTAGGTCTTGTGGGAGTATTTTAAATTTTTTAAGATATGTCAGTTTTTTAATTCATAAAAATTTCTACATTTTCCAGCTTCTTTCTAAGCTCTTCAGGCCATTTCCAGCTTTTCCACAAGAAAGAAAAGAAAGCCACTATAACAAAGCAGAAGAAAATCACAGCCCACCTCATTGCTGGGGAAGAGGTACCACAGCTTGAGTTTCATCTCTCCTCCCTTTGCCCTCTACTACCTCTAGCCCGTCTCCACCCCCAAGAGAAGGAAGATGGTTCTAGCTGCCCAAGGTAATAAAGTAAGGCCTGGGAGGAAATGTTGTCTTTTGGGAAAACGCAAAATTGTGTGACTGCATTAAAATCAACACTATTTATCTTCACCTCTTGTCCTATGGGATGACAAAAGGACACAACTGTTAGACCCAACCCCTCTGTGCAGCTGCAATGCAAAGAGGGCAGGGACTGGTACTTTCAAGTGTCAGACCTTTTGTGCCCAACTACTAGTTTATGAGGCTGATGTCAAGCATCTCACTCAATGAAGCCTTTGTCCTAGGTGTATAGGGCAGGACAGTGGAAAAACTACCCTGTCTCATATCCCAGGCTCATCCATCTTCAGCTCACCCGGTTGCTCCATTTTTTTATTTTTTTTTTTAGGCTACCCATTGCGCTGCTGGTAAGGATTCCACCCTCCCGGGTTAATGTACTGGAAAATTGCTCTGCATGTTTATGTGGGGGTCCCTTCCAACTGAAAAAGAAAAGGAAAGAGAAAAAAAAAAAAGACTATTTGGAAAGAAGAATATTTTTCCCACTGAACTCACAGGGCAGACCCCAGCTTGTGGGTTCTGACCCTGATTAAGGGAATTTCAATGACCTGCTAGGAGGTTTATTGTGAAGTCTGGCAGAATGCACTTCCGAATGAAATTTTTTATTATTTATAATCACAAAGATGGATTTGAATGGTTTACATTCCTCTCCTTCAGCAGCCTACTACTCAACTTTAAACCACTCTAGATCACCTAGATTCAGTTTGCTTAAGTTCTTTTCCAGATCCTGGACCTTAGCCAGGTTGTCTGTTTTGAACCAGGCCACCCTCCCCCCTTTTTTTTTTTTTATGCAAACTTGATTACACAACACAAATTTAACTGTTGTTGACTTGGACCCAAGGATAGGGCAACACAAGTGATAGCACAATATGAGTTAACTCGTAGCTGCTGATAGATCAAAATAGCCAAACTACACGCCTACAAACAACAATTTTCCAGTGTTGGGGCTGTTTTTAGCTGAAATAAAACTTTAGTTGGTCTCTGGGGTTTGAGCTGAGACTAACTTTGGACAGAAGTGAAATACCACAAATGTCACAAACGGTGTCCATAAACAAGCTAAAAATCAACAGTCTTATTTTCCCAGGTCCAGAAGGGTAAGCCACTTAGTCTGTGTTTATAGATACTCATAGTCATGGATTGAACATCAAAAGTGATTAGAATAAAGCCAGGTACTAAAAGGAACTTCTTAATAATTTGAAAATGCCTGACATGTAAAGTTAATGCTCAGGTGCCTTTCTGCTTCTATTAAATGGGATAGTATTTTTTGTCTTTTGTTTAATGACATCAATGTCAGAATAAAATCTTAAATCTAAGTTTGTCTCTGATGCTGGGAAAAATATCCACAACTGTTTATTTATCCTTCTTTCAGCAACTGTGCATCCTGTTAACCAAGAGCCAACATCCTTCAGCTGGTAGAAAAATAAATAAAATAAATGAGACTTTTATCAGTAAATGGACTTTGAAAGACCTTTCTCTGATTCCATATAATTAGAAGAAGATCTTTCCAGTGCTGGGATAATAGTTTGTAAAGTGATGTCATTTCTAGTTATTGCTTCTCAAAACTAATTTCAAATATGGCCATGAGGGAACATTGACTTCTCCTGCATATAATAAGGAATTTTGATACGTGAAGTGTTCTGGTATAGCCAGTAGTCACAAAATCTACCACAGAAGTTACAGAGGCTTTTCATAAGCTTCTGGTTACATCTTGGCATTAGCTTTTTCATTACTAAATATAGATGCAGGCAGAGACCAGGCCTTTGCTCCAGATGTTTACAACTGATGGTGTGCTCAGACCAAGGGGTGGACTGAGCCTCACCTCTCAGAGCAAGGGTTTCCACCCGTTCTATTCTCCTTTCTAGGAGTCAAGTGACGTCAAACTTCTCATGACCTCAAATCCTGGCCAAACCGTTGGCATGGTTGACCTGTTTATTTGGGTAGAGCATAAAAGAATATCAGCAAAACTGACAAACCAGGTTCCGATAAGGAGAAACCTTCAAGTCAAACACAAACATTAATATGAACACCCTTAATCTCCCAGTTTGTCCCCTTCCGTAGGCAAAGGTCAGGAACATTTGGTCCCCACAGACCCTTAACAAGCAGATGTTACTGTAACATGCCCAGGGAATCAAGCATAAATATGACCCTTGACCCCAGTTGTCAGCTGATCCGCTGAGACTCTTAGAAATATACTCTTAACTTTAATAAATTCCCACTTTTTCCCACCGTCCCACTCCATTCTTTCCCTCCCCTCTCCCTTGTGTCTCCCAGACCCGGAGCTGCTGAGCGGCGCTTGCACAGTTGCTCATGGCCTGACCCCTCTCTTCACCCGGGTCAAAGGCCCGAGACCCAGGGCAGGGCTCTTTTCTTGCTAAAGGCCAGCTGATGAATCATTCCCAACTTGAAGGGAACAGAGGAGAGGGGAGGAGTTTGTCTCTCAAAAGGCCCTCAAACAACTGTGGCCTATATATCAGCATTTACACTATTCTGACACTCTCAAAAATTCACTATCCTTTCTGGGAACAGCAACAGAAAGTGAAGGGGGAGGGGATGGAGGAGCTGGGAGGCACTTTCTGGATAGCCTGGGGAAATGCCAGAGCCAGACATGATGGCAGCGGAGGGAATCTCCCTTTGTTTGAAGGGAGACACTAATGCAACTATCGTTCAATTCAGAAAACACTCCTGCTGAAAAAGAAAGAGTGGGAGGAAGGAAAAGAGGGCTTCCAAGAAAAATTTGGACAAGCTGCACCAGGCAACTGCGGACCAGGTCCTGTTGGAAAGGGCACCTCTGTCCAGTGGTGGGAGCTGTCAGTGTTTCTCAGCATTTGCAAGACAGCTTCTTCTTTTGCTCAGCTTCATGTGCCGTTTGTTTTTATGCCTGTAACATCTTACTTCTTCTTCTGCCTGATGATCCACTGCAGACTTGCAGAGTTCATCTGCACAAAAACTTTTCGGTCCTGGACTGTGTCACATTGTCTACCAAGGAGGGACTGTCTCATCCTAAATTAGCTTCAGGAATCATGAAAACCAAACCCAGACACCTTCCAGCTCTGCTGAGACATTGCTTCGCCTTTCCAGCATATCCACCTTGGCATGTGTGACTCAGGCCAGCGAGCATCTGGAGACCGTAGGAGGAGGGATGTGTAACACTCCCTCGATGTTGTTTATTTTTTATTCCCTTCACCTTTATAAAATCACAAAGACATCTCTGGCATCACACCAGGCTTTGATTTGAATTGGGGATTTCCCTGTGTGGTTCACATTCCCTCTCAGAACACAATAACTGCAGGGATGACTTTGGATGTTTGGGCAGATGTGGTTGTGGGCTGCACCAAACAGTTTTCCACTGAACCTCGCCAGTGGCTGCCTGCTCAGCTGGATTATTTCTCACTCCCACACAATTATTTGATTCTAACAACACATAAAGTAACATAACTGTCTGTTCATTAGTTACAGAAAGATATAAACTGTTAACTTCCCTTCTTCAAAATCAGGTCCACGTCCGAAGAGAGAAAAGAGGGGTCTCACTGTTCCCAGTGCAATTTAGGATTTTGCTCAGCCTCGTTTTCTATTTATCTTAAATACATGTCATTATTTTGTCTGCAGCTGTTCTTTTTAAAACATTTTATTGTGCAAGGTGATCACTCTAATAGGTTATTAGTGTTAAAATATCACATAGAGCATTAGCCAGATCTCTTTCCCGAGAATTTCTGCTTCGTGTGTGTCAAAAACAAGTTTCAAATAAACTCCACCATACGTTCGATTGCCTCCTGACTGAGTTATGGGTGTGGTACCATCTCAGATGTTATTTCACTTTCTGAAGGAAAATCCTGTATTTGGCTTTGGTAGCTTTATTTAGGTGGATACCGTTACATTTTTTTCATTCCTCAGGGTAGAATTTGTCTTTTAATCCACTCTTTGTACTTGTTTTACCTGCTTGCTGGGTATTAATGGTAATATGGGGCTTGATTACAATAAACCATCAGTTACTGTATACCTGTCACATCCATTTTAAGACGGGAGAACAAGATGTCTTGCTCATGTTGCAGAGAGTTTGCCTATTTTATTGACTTTTTTTTTTTAATTGATGTACATATGTGTTAAGGTAGGAGGTTTGAGAAGGGATGTGACCTGCATCCTTGAACATAGAAAGGAGCTGAAAATTTTAAAATACACATTAGTGTGGCTGGGTGATATATTCACTATAGCACAGTCTTGATTTTAAAGCCTGTCTAGTGTGGACAAGTAAGAAACATGCTTGTGTTCACACAAAGACATTGCATCCCAGTTCCAGAAAAGTCAGTGAGAATGTTGCCATTAACTTTAAATGGAACTAAAGATTCACCTCAAAGTTTTAATCAAAAAGTGTGAGCTAGCATGTTCAAACAACGCCTTCAAATCCTAAGCAAGATGAAGTCTAAGACTCTGAGAGGAAAAGAGAAACTTATTCAAAAGCTTTTCATCCAGTATCATTGTTACCAGAGAGGTGGTTGCAAGCGCAAGTTCTGTCCTCCTGAGCTGCTAGTCATACACAGTACTTTGCCTCAGTAATACCATTTCTTTTAGTTTATCCTTTAGTGGCCTTGCAAAAAGAGTAGCTCTGCATGAACCAGCAGCTCAGATACTGCTGTTATTTATCTCTGGGACATAACAAAGCTCTTTTCTACATCTTCCAACTTGTTGAAAATTCAGTAATGTATTTCTTCTGTCTACTTCAAAGATTACACTTACTGTGGATGCCTCCAAAATTACATTTGCCTTTAACTGGTCTCTCTTGATATGCGAGCCCTGAGGGCTGTCCTTGAGATGGCCCTATATTGTCCAGATAGGTGCCTATGCCTATATGCAAATCATCTAATGTACTAGATCAGCAAATTATTTATACTTCAGATCTTCACCCTTCATCATAAACAAAGAAATAAAACAGCATTTAGGAAAATACAGTAAACAGACTAGGGGAAAATTTTGTCTCAGCATGGTCAAAAATATTTTTTATGCATAAACATCAGGAAAACAAAAAAAAAGAAATCTAGGTGTTCTGTGAACTGGAGATTATTATCTGGTAGCCTGAATTAGAAATTTGAGTTCAAAAGTAGAAATTCATTTTCCCAAGTCTCATTAGGCCTTCGGGGGTGTTTTATCACTTTATAAAATCTTCAGACAATCCAGTAGAATTTGCGTTCCTGTTTTCTTTAGCCTGTGTTGAGTCCAGCCCATGATGTAATGTAGAAATCATGCATATAGCCATAATGGAGAGAGAATCCACAAAAGTACCCACAACATTTCCGTACACATAACTCACAACTTACAGCAAGACAGGAAATATTTTTCCCATCCCATATGTAAATCTGATATTTAAAAATTAAAAAAAAGTTCCTATCTCACATCAAGACAAAAAATAACCAATACTTTTGGACACCAAAATTCCCCATATACACCAAAAAAAGAAGATTAGATGGCCTGGAGCATTTTCTTTCCAAACGGTTTGATTTATCGTCTAGCTCTGTATTTTCTTTCACATGAATTTTCCTTAACTTGTCTTGCAAGCAAAACAACAGATTTTGGTCCAGGCAAAGGAAGAATTTTTAGAAAGTGTTGAAATGGATAATTTAGCAGTTTTATCAATCCTTTGCACAATTTGCCATCTCAGGGAAAGAGCACTGTTCAACAGAAGAGGACTTGCTGACAAACCTCTGGTTGCCTCCACTGCATCTACATTACTGAGGTTCAGAAGTACTTCTAAGTATTTTTACTGCTATATGCATGTCTCTGTTTGCATATGAACGAACCTGTAGGGAACTTGTTGAAGAAGTGGTACATTTGTCCCAGGTCGGTAGCATAACACAAGGCTGCATGACACCAAGTTGTGGGGAAAATGTCGTTTCCTAACTTTGATTCTACAGATCTGCTCCATCAGGCAAAGGTGGTATAAGCCACAACTTTGAGAATTATACCCAAGTCAGTGCATGGAGCATAACAGATCCTCCACATGTAATGATTTAAACCAGCTGAGATCCAGGTCGTGTGGAATCTTCCCACATCACAAATCAGTCTTTGGAAATCAGAATCCACCCCTCAGTGCAATTTCTTACTGTAATAAGGTTTCAATTTTTTTTTCTGCTTTTTTCTTTGAGCTACTTTTTGCAGCACAGTCCCCAAGGCCTGATTTATTTATTTTGCCCAAATCTCGTACCTAGACTACTTTTATTAACTTAGAAACCATTAAATCAGGCTGAACAAAGTTGCTAAGGAACTACAAATATTTTTTATCTACAAATTAAAAAACACTTATAGGAAAATAAAAGCTGCATGTATTTCAAGTCTGCAAATTTTTACAGACCTCTGAAGTTTTCTCCCATCTACGTTTACTTGCCCTTTTTCAGATTTCTAACCTCAGTTACTACCGCACTACACAAACAGCAGGGGTCAAGGTTGAGGGCAGAAGCTTAACAGGTGAAAGGTTGAATAACTTGAAAATAAGAAATTGCAGTTTTCAAGGAAAAAGCTTAACAGGTTTGGGACTCCTCAAACACTCACAAGCTGTTTTTCCGTACTTACTCGGCCAGGTCAGTGCTGACACTACATTTCTGATGGTCACATATTTTTCCTTTCATTGGCTTTCTACACTGCCTATCTAATTTTGTCCTTGCCCTTGTAAAACTTTATCTTTTTACTTAGGCATATCACTCTTCTCTTTTCTTCCTTGGTTGTTTGTCTTCCTTTTTTTTTTTTTCCCCCTCTCTGTTTGCCTTTGCCTTGTATGTATGTGTGTAAACTATATCTTCCCTTAGCTTCATAATTTAGATAGTTTTTGAACCTGACTCCAATAGGATCAAGAAATCAATATGGAAAGCTTCCCAAAGCAACATCATAAAGTTGGGAAAAAGGTTGATACCATCTATATCAGCAGGACTGGGGTAGTTTGTCTTCTGGGACTATCATCAATTTTGCTTCCAAGAAATCCAAGGAAAATTTCCATGTTCAGCCCTCCCTTTTTCGTTTTGGTTTTCACCATTACATGGTGACTGCCTAACAATCATATTTAGATTCTTACAAGGCACAGAGACAGTCCAGCCATGTCTAACAGAACCGTAGTAAGCAAATGCTGTTTAAAGTTCATGACCATGTCAGAAAGGCCCTGCATGAGGCCCAGAGCTAATTCCCAGGAAGAAACTACCCAGACACCACAGGGAGATGAGGCCAAGCACACCCTGTGCTTGACCCCTGGAAAACTGTCAAGGAACATCAAATACAAAGTATCCCAAGCATCCAGCGAACAGGGCCAGTGGAACCTCAGTTCACTTGCAGTGACTGTCCATGGAAATTTCTCTCCTGGCCTTGCTAAAAGACTTGTTCTGACCCTGTAACACGAGAGGTGGGTCCCCTCATCTGGAAGGTGGTTGAGACGCTTTATGGTGACAAGGCCTCATGGGCTGCAGGGATCAGCATCCCGTCCTAGTCTGAAGCTCAACTTGTCATCCAGGAGATTCCACAGTGCTTGAAAATGAACACTTTCTTTTCCCCTCCTTCTTCTTCTTCTTTTTTTTTTTCCCCAGTTAATTGCTAACATTTTCTTTTTACAGTAGCTGGAAAGCAAACATTCACAGAATAAGAAAACTTCCTTCCGCCACAGAACAACATTACCACAGAGAAACAACAGCTTAAACTGTGCTTCTCCATGTTCAGGATATGTACTTTGACCATAGGCCATTCATCATGTGTTGCAGCTATTGCCAGTGGTTAGACCACAGACATCCAATTGCTCAGAATTAGCTTCATGACATTCTCTGGTTAAGTTAGTGCACATTGCAAAATACATCATATACTTATGGTTAAGCTTTAAATGCAACTCTCAAAAAGTCATTCCTGCAGGACTTCTTAGTGCTGTCTCCTACAGCCAGCTACTAACTCATCCTTTAAGCATGCAAACATGATTGTTACCAGCATCTTTTTTCCTCTTCTGATAGAATTAGAAATGTAAGCACTTGAAACAACTAGAGGAGTCAGCTCAGCTCTGATGGAAATGTGAGGTCTGGAGACCTGTGATCATGTTACGGGACAGACAGTACACGTTGTTTTGACTGATCCTGGAGTGGAAGGGCCACATACATTTAAGCCGCCTTTGCCCTGCCAGTAAGTAAATTCAAAGCCGAGAATTGCAAACAGCAGAAACATCCTTCAAGGCTATAAGAAACATCTCTGCTACTGTAAAGACAGATGAATATCAAGCTGTGTTTTTATAAACCCTACAACAAACACTACTGTGGCCATGGGGTATCTTTCAAATGGGAAGGCATGTGCAGGAAGGGCAGTGAACTCACTTGTGAGCAGCAGAATTCCCTTTGCATTGGCTGCAGTTGTTTCATAAGTAATAAACCCTCTTACAACAGAGGGACCCTCATCACAGCACCTCTGTATTAAACCAGCCCAAGACATGCTTTGTGCTCCAGAAAAGCTGGTCTACAATCAGACAGTGGACTAAAATTCAAGCTTTTAGTGTAATCCCAGGTTGGCGACTGTCTGTGTGTACAATTATAATAAACCCCCCATGATGATTCTAATATCCCCAGCACCATACTGAGAAACCAAACACAGATCCTAAGATTCACTAAGACTGTATGGAACAGAAAGCAAAGGAGAAGACGTGGGACGGGGCGAGAAATTTCAACGCTTTATGTTTCGTATTCACTTGATCTAAAAGACCTGACTCAGCGCTGGTCAAGGAAACCATGTTGCACCAGACAAGGATTGAGCCAAGAGAAGGCTGGGGCTTTTGTTGTGGGTGTTTTGGTTTGATTTGATTGTGAGGGTATTTTTGTTTGGTTGGTTGGTTGGGTTTTTTAAATCCTTAAGCATATGCTGCAAAGAGTAAAAAGAAGCCACAATCATGTATTTTCAATCTCACCCAAGTATAAATATTCATTGCACTACCTTTTTGCTGTTAAGTGAAATTTCAGGTATGTGAAATTACCTTGCCTCACAAAATTCCCTTACTTTCACAACACTAATTGTAAGTAATTACTTGCACTGTTCCTTTAAGAATAAGAACATTATCAGCCAGCCCACCTCAGGGAATAAATATGCATTTCACTTTGATGAAATTTGCACACAATACAGGTCAGGTAGTTAATGAAGCCATAAACCATAATATGTCTGAGGTGCTAAACATCACCTTATTCATTTGGCCTTGGTGTTTAAGAGAGCAGGAGATGTTCGTTGCCATGAAACACCCTCCTTGCCTTTAGGATCACCATACAAAGCCAGCTCTTTGTAAATAAACATATAACCTTTGCAATGGTAATTTAAGACTGTGCAGTAAAGAAGATGCAGTAAGTGCATGGAGAGTGGAAGAGAAGATAAAAAACCTCATGAATAAAGTCGCAGGCTGCAGGCTAAGGTGTTTATTAAGTCCCGAGCTGTTTTTTTCCTCCACTTTTCCCCTCTACTGAAATAAAAACAATGATTGCTATGATGCTCTAAAATTAGTGCACATTTGTCATTTTTAAAAGCAGCTAACAACTGAACTTCGACTGTGCAACAGCATAATAGGTGTAGAAAATAGATCTGCCCCAGGCCTTGCCTCTTCTGTTGTGTAATCAGCCAGTGAGAAAGCAGGAGATGGGTCCAGATAATGTCAGTTTTCCACTCTAGAGTGGCGAAGGTATAAAAGGTATACATTAAAATGCATCGATGAAATGCTGCAGTCCACCAGGCTGACTTGCTGGGACAGAGTGTTGTGCAGAGCGGGTCAACTTTCCAGCCATGGTCTTTATTATGTGTCACAAACAAAATCCCTACATTAAAATTAAAAAAAAAAAATAAATAAAAAAACAACCCTGAGTCATAAAAAGAAAACTCTACATTTCTGCCCTAAGATCTCAAAGTGTTTTGCAAGGAGGCATGAATTAAACCTTCCAATGTCCTGAAAGGCAGTGAAAGAAGATAACTCCATCTGTTTTATGGCTAGGAAACCGATACATGGGGCCCTGACTGAGGTCACATAGCAAGTATGAGACAGATAATAGTTAGATCTCCTGATCTCTATTCCTGTGTTTATTTCCCTTTCTTGTGCTCTGTCTCTTACTCTGAAAAAATAATGTAATAGCTTTCTCAAAAGTTCTTATAATTTTCATTAATTAGTCTCTACTATTTCTATGGTTGAAAATGGAATGGTGTCCAGGTTCACATGATAGAAAAGTTAAAAATGCTGCAAATCATCAGTTTTACCTGTGACCACCAAATCATGATGAAATCACATGCCTTCTAGGTCTTGCTAAACAATCTGCAAAGAACAGGGCTGATCTTTTAACTCCACAAACAACACGAACACCAGACCAATGATTGTATTGCCTGAGACAGTGTGCAAACACACAGACACCTACACACAGTTTGTGACTCTATTACTCATTACTGTCTGTAATGGAAGGACTGTTCAATCTTTGGAGATGTTCAGCAGTACAATGGTGCAAACTCTTCAGTGCAATCAGCTTGTTTAATCATGAGGGCTTTCAAGCTAACTTTATTTCCCCCAGTTACTGTATTTGTTACAAGTTCCCATCTCATGGCAATTCAGGAAACCTCAAGCTGCTCTATTTGTCTGTACTTCACCTACGATTCTAAGCTGCCTTAAAATTCAGCTGATGGTAAATATCAGAAATAAGTTATAATCTCCATCCTCTTCACCTGGATACACTATGCTCAGCAAGGTCTGTCATCGTCACTTCTACAACAGCACATGAATCAGAGATTGCCATACCATGGGACATTGCAAGTGACTTACCAAGTAAAATCTATAACTACTTTGCATTGGCATCACAAAGTTAACAGCTGAGATATTCTGGTGAACACGTGCTAATCTTGTCCCTTTCAAATATTCACGTGGTTTGCAGTTGCACCTCCAGAGGACTTCTACACCTTGCTGCATCCACAACAGCCAGTGTATCTAGGTTAGAGTATGAACTCATTCTGCTGTGACTGGCTGCTAACAAGGAAAGTAGGTAGATCCAATAATAAATACCCTATAATGGCATAATAAAAGTTTGGGAAATTGCAGGAGTCATGTTTCTCATTCAGAAGCAAACTTAAAATAAACTTGAAAGCCTGCAAACATCACAATTTTTTTCTGAAGAAAAAGTCCCGACTGAACAGCTCGATGAAATGACTTTGTAAGAGTATATGAAAGACATACCACAGGCAAATTGAGATACAAAGTTTGGGTTTTTGATCCCAGAGAGAGAAAATAATGTGTCCCTCCATTTATCCATGAACTCTGCAGCTGGCAGGGGCTGCTTTCTGTTAGTAATTACCATGAACAGATGAGGGAAGATTTTTTTTTTCCCCCTGTTTTATTTTGACCTGCAGTTAAAGAAAATTTGCTTGTTTTAAGTTTAAAAATGATGAGGCAGCATCAACCTGTGTTTCACCCCAGAGCTGTTGATTTTCCCCTGTTTTCTTCCCCACCCTTCCTTTCTTCCTCTCCCTACCCCCCAGCATCTTAATTTATTTCAGACTATGAGTGTGCAGATTCCAAATTTAGTGAGAACAGTTTGCTGCCAAGGCCCTTCAGGGGCTTTCTCTGCCGTTTATTTTCTTAACTACAAGCTTCAGGTTGTTTTGTGTGTGCGAATGGTGGGGAAGGAAGGAGGGGACTGCATTCCTTCCTCCAAATTTACAAAACAAAAAGTTCAGATTTGCTTTTAGCCGAGTAAGTTTTGTCCTTCCATGTCCTGCTCTGCATTTTGTTGATGCCTGCCTTCAGCAAACACCCAGCTGGCAGCCTCGGTGACTCACAGAGCAAAAGCATTAGACACATTTCTTGCTGAAATGGTTATTTTGCTCTACTCTCTCTTTTTCCCTGTGTGAAATAACTGCTCACAGAAGTGAGACAGGGACAGCCCTGTGTTCATGCCTACTTTTGCACAGACACATTGGGAATATCTTTGATTAATTTTCTCTCCCTTGAAGCTGGGATAACATGGGAGCCTTGCCTAAGTCCTTCATAGGTGGGACCACAGGTACACCCAAGGAGCACTCTGGAACTGCTCAAACAGCCTTGGTTTTAGCAGCAAATCTAGCCAAACACCCATTTTATTGAGCATCTGATGTGCTGCCAAGCTATCAAATACCTTGAGCTCCCTTTTTCTTAATGGGAATTTTGTCAGGGTAAAAATAATGATGATTTAACCAGTTTACCAAAGAGCCCCGGTGCCCAGGGAGTCCCCACCAGGTCTCATGGCCTTGCCAGAATGCATGTCACCAGGGTCTGGCCAGGAGCGGACTGTGGTGGCACCCAGCATGTGCACCTTGTTAGCCCCAAGGTTTTCCCAGGCAGAAATACAAGAGGCCTTGCCTCACTCCAAGTTTAAAAAAAAAAATGTTGGTTGCTGTTCAACTGGGAGTAAAGCCAAAAGGATAACAAAAAACAAACCTGTTTCCTGCGGACTGGGAAGCCTGTGTTGTGGCCAGTTGTAGCAGCCTGCTGCCTTCCAGCCAGGGGACAATGCTGGAGAGGGACAAAAGGTCCCCTTGGGTGATGGTCCCTGCTCATAGGAGCTACACTACATCCCCTCCTCCAATGAGCACAGGAGAAAGCTCACACAGCCTTTTCTCCTTGCATTGCCTTCTACGCCAAGCCCACCAGCAATTATTCTTGGCTTTGCTCCACTTCGGGGGTCCCCAGAAGCATGTTTCCCCCCAAAGAAAGCATGGAAATGGTGAAAAGTGAAGGAGCCCGTTATGATGACTGCCCCGGTTCCAATACCACAAAGGTATCAAACATTTGACCCAAACCCAGATGGATCCTTAGAGGAGTACATATATATGATTTCTAGCTGTTGAACAATTCAAAACAAATAGGAAGTGCAGGAAACCCCAGCATGTTATCAACAGTCTTTGAGCAATAATAATATTAGGTTCATTTCACGGAGGAAATTATTTAATACAAACTATTCATTCAACTCCAAATACAGGACAGCAATATAAGAAGAATATGAAAGTAGCTTTATTTTTACAACAACCAAAAAAAAAAAAAAAAAAAAAAAAAGCAAACCTGAGCAGGTTTTCTTTAGGGAAAGCAAAGCTTCCCCCCATTAACCCACTTCCTGCAATTCCACAGCATGATTGTATGTTGGGAATATACCCAAATTTATTTTTATGCAGATTACAGTAGTCTCATATTTCCTTAATACAGTTTCATAGCTGATTTCCTTTGCTCATATTAACTGAAAACTGTTTAACATATGCCTCACAAACAGCCATTGTCAGGCTCAGGCTAGCTTAAGGACTCTTCTTTTTATCTTTTATTTTAAGAGGGGAGGTTTGGGGTAGCGGTTGTTGCAGGAACTTCTTTCATGCTATTTCAAATGATGAGCTTAAAAGTGATATTTTTCACATTCCCAGAGAGTTACATAAGTGGTGGGTGTTTAGTTGTCCCTTTCCTCCTTTCATCTGGTTACTACCTGATGATTGTCCAGTTCTTCAGGCAGTTGCAAGGGATCACTTTTATTCTGTTCCTGGTTCTAAATAGCCATGGTCAATAATAAAAGGGACTTTCACAGGACTGATCCAGAAGCCATGACGGGGCCATCCATCTCCTAAGGATGCAGCCCTCAGCACAGTACCTGGCTGCTATGCTGGTCAAAGCCCTTCCTGCGAGGTTACCTCCTCCACTTCTATGTGGGATCACAGAAGTGAAAGAGTTGAACACAAATAGCAGGAAGGGAAGAGTTACTGATTATAAACTACCTCTCCTTTGTGCCCAGCAGCATCATCACCACCCTAATTTTGTCACAGAATTCTGGTCCTGCATGATCTGGTCTGCATCTCCTCAGAGGGAAGAGCATCATCAGAGGGAAGAGGAAATAGACAGCAGATCACACTGGGGAAAGGAAAATTCTAGCCCAGACAGATGGAACAACCAGATCAAAGAGAGGAAAAGAACCCACTCCTATGCCATCTGCAAGTCCTTTGTGGTCAAGTCATAGAATAGTGGGACGCAAAACAAGAGAGATATGAGAGAAATATTTTCTGTATTTGTTCCCCTCCTTCTAGTGCAATGTATATTGGAGCACTTCACCCAGTTTTTCTAACTCAGGGAACAGATGGTGTCATATTTGAATATAAAATGAGTTTTCATTTGCTTTGCCATAAAAGAAAGAAAAAAAAAAAAAAAAAAACACACAAAAAAACCACAAACAAACAAGAAAAAAAGGGTTCTCCCAAAAATGATGCTGTAGGTTTTTTTACAGACCTGTGGTCTCAGTTACAAGCTGAGCTTGTTTCAGTTCCCGGATCTAATTTGTGGTCTATTATGGTCCTTTTATGCCTGCAGATGTACAAAATGAAAAAAAGTCCCTTCTACAAATGGAAATACTTTTCTACTTAGACAATGTTCATGTTTTGGGGAAAAGTGAAAAACTGTTTAACCACATTTGGCAGCAAAATTCCAACTGTACAGGCACAGAGTTTGCTGTTGTTCCTCTGTGCTGTGTAGCTTCGAATTCAATTAGAATTCAAACCCACTCCTTTTTTTAAAGTACTCGTATGTTAAAGGAAACAGCTTCTGAAATGAGTACTTTCTCATGGTACATCTTGTCAGGACCTATGAGAAGGACTAAGAAAATGCAGAAGAGAACATCTTCGCACAGCAATCCCAGGATAACAATGAAGATATCAGATTAAGCAACATGGGATTTAAGAGATGAATGGGCTGTGGCTGCTGTTCTTTTTCAGGGCATGAGTTTCATCCCTGAAGAACTGAAATAACGGATCTGATTAAACACTCCGGTTCTATGCCAGTGTAACTTCTTAATGTCATCATGGTTATTGGTATAGTTAGACAGTCATAAAAGTAAACTCATGCAGCAACAGAGAAAGTCAACAGGTCAGATGAACAATCAAGACCTTTTTCTGAGTCTATCTGCAGTCTTTCACTTGCATCGTTTTTCCCCTGCCATGGTGCTTATAAAAGTTTTGAGCTGTTTGCAGGTGCCAAAATATTCTCAGAATAAATTTGCACTGCATTTGAGACAAGCTGACTGAAGACCTCTCCTGAGTCCCTTATTTTCTCAAATTCCACAATTACGATGTTATTGCAAGTAGAGCCTTTTTTTCCTCTTTAATTTACACTCTGCTGGTTTACATATTACCCTCCAGCACATCTATAAAAGACCTTGGTTACTAAGGTGGGGCAGGAATTGAGTGGTTTAGGATTTGGTAAAGGGATTAAGGAGTCTTTCATTTCTAGGTCACTAGTTCAAGACTGTCATGACTATAGGCTGTCTACTGACCTGTGTTAAATATATTGGTGGATGTTGCTTATTCCCTATCAAAAAATCACCACCACATTTGGCATTGATTTGACTTTATAACAGAGTAGGATTGGTATGCATTAATCAGAAATGGGAGCATGTTGCAAAGCTCAGATCAGGATGTGAAATCTCCCAAGGTTTGAGAATGGATGTGTTTTGGGTTTTGGTTTGACTTCTCCAAGCAAAAAGTCAAGCAGTGAAATGTGGGTTTAAAATTGTCTAGTAATTTAGAGTTGTTACGAGCCAAGTCTTACTTTAATTTTAGCTCTGTTATTTCCTTATGAAAAGTGGTTTCTTTCTCTACTTCTCACCTGTCAAACTGCAAAAGAAAAACTCCCAGTAAAATACCTTTTTCCTTATTTAGCTTCCAGAGATCCCTGAAGACAGAAAGAAAGGAAAACATAGAAATTACGAGATTATTAATGACTCAATCAACTATGAATCTCAGAGGTAAAGGGGAACAGTTATCACTTCTACTGTACTTTAGCTAAACATCAAAAAAATACCCAGAATTTGAACATTTGAGTTCATTCAAATTAAAAGAAGAAGAATGATATTCCCTGAAAAGATTTAAAGATTAGACCTTCAAATAGGTTTTCTTTAACACCTTAGACAGGAAGCTCCCCTACCTTCTCTGTTTCTCATACAGACACCACACTCTTCAACAGGCCCTTTGACCTTGATGGGATGCTATTCGCCGATTTGGAGTCTTAGTTCCAGCAGTGAGTTCATAATAAGAGTCAGCTGAAGAAAAGCTGCTTCCCTGCCTTCCAGTGATTTTAAACCATCAAGATACAGGTTGCTTCTGCCAGCTCTCAGAAAGATGTCAAATTGAGTAAAAATTCAAAAAGCAGAAAGCTCATTGAAAGTACAAACTCAGCTAAAGTGTTAAAATGCAGCTTTATCTCTGGTTGAGAGGCAGCTTTCATAAACGGCACAGAAAAGCAATCAAATTAGAAGATAAATACAACCTGGAAACAGCAGGAAAAGTTATGCTGAACATAAATCTGCTTGTGATAATTTTAATTAAAACCGAATGCGATACAGTGTTCAATATATTTCCTTCATTCCCGTTTATTATTGGGATTACATTTGTATATTCTGCTCAGCTGTAGGCCTGTACCAGCAAGTCCAAGGGACTTCAGATACAGTGAGGCCACAAAAAAAAAAAAAAAGGTTGAAAGAAAGAAGACAAGGAAAAAATATTTTAAAAAAGGGGGAAGAAGCCCAGTTGCTTTTGTGAGCTTTCACCTCTCACAGCCTCCAGGACACTGTGGTGACCACATGTTCCATACCTGACCCTATTTTGATTTGGAACGTATTTGCTCTGAGGAATTTTCTTCTTTGAAGTCTGAGATTAAGCATGGGGTTGGTTTCGCTGGTTTACCTCAGCTACTGCCGTCCCCCCATGGTGTTCCTCTGTGCTGTCAAAAGGCCTTTCTCTTTTGCCTTCATCTCCCCTTGTGACCAAGAAGTCAGGTTCACTCTGCTTCCCTCATGTCATTGTGGGCTTCAGCCCTCAGTGAATGTGATCAGCTTCTGCTCTTACCCTTCAGCTCAGCAAGAAAAGGACAAGGCCACTTCCTGAGGGTTGATAGAGCTCCTCTGCATGCTTGTAGGATGCCAGAGCCCTGGGTCAATTTAAATGTTTTGCCATGTGTCTAGAATAAGTATATTATCTAAGAAACAGCTGGACAAGAGATAAAATGGTTTTCTGGTGTTGCAAGGGGTAAAGATTTCTAAATATCTTCTCTACTGGGAGGACATGAAAGATTTTGCCATTTCTAAAATGACTGAGCAACCAAAATAAACCGCTATCCCTTTCTGTTCTTTAGGCATAATTGACTCCGGGAATACTAACAACAAGAGCACGCTAAACTGGTGTAAAGGCAAGAAAGTGGGAACAGGAAGATGGTGCCCCACACCTGAGTTGAATGCTTCAAGCTACAGCTTTCTCTCTGTCCTGAGCTGCTTCTTCATGAATTACCATGACCAGCATTTCCCTTGCTAGCTAGAGAAAGCTTAATTTTTAGGTTCAACAAAGTAGTGTCCCCCCTGGAATTTGCTTAGTATGGAAAATCCCCTTTCCACCTAATTATAACTGGGGAAAAACAAACAAACAACAAAACCAACACACACACAAAAATACAGTCATATGTATAGCTACAATACTTTGCATAGTCTTGATTCTTTATTCTCCAGGGTGAAACAGGGTGAGAATCTGACACAATTCTCAGTTTTGCCTACCGAGTATGGCTTTATTGCACCAAGGAGCCTTGGGCAGATGATCTATACCCCAGCACAACACACCCTGGCCTGGCTGAAGATCTGCTCTGATTAAAATGACTGTAGTGATTCAATGAAGTGGATGGAGATATTCTCAGACGGCTGGGAAATGGGTGGGCCCCTTTTATTAATTTATTTTCTCCCAGAATTTGCTAGCAGGTTGAATATTTCAGGATTGTGAGAAATGAAGAGAAAGGAAGATGTTTGACTGTTTATGGGAATCCTATTTCCCTTGTCTGGGATGCCTGTGCTTCAAGAAATGGTATCATCACAAGCTGGGGATATCTGCTTACAACTTTTGAAGGAGATCTTTAGCCATAATCTATCAAAGCTTTAAATGAACATGAAACCAAGGAGAAAAAATGAATAACTCACCCTAATGGAATAGCAGATGGTAAGATCTCACAGCACATCATGGTAGTGTTCCAGCATCCACTATATAATGTTTCTTTTTCCGAGTGAGAATAGTGCTCATTCTTGCTGTTTAATGTCTACAAGGTCTGGTGGAGACTAAATCATGATAAGAGCCTCAGACATTTTGGAACGTCTGAAATTGGATAAGTGTCACTCACTATCACCTCCATCAACCTTAACTTCCTCAGTCACAATGTAAACAGCTCTACGTAGTTTTATTTCATCATTTACTGGGGTGGGGTGGGGTGGGGGGAATATATCTTAAACACTTCTGGACAGCAGCTGTTGGCAGAAAATATATAGGATAGCAAAGCTTGTGAAGTGTGCAAGAAAAACAGTGCTAGTTAAACACGTCTGAAGATTGGGAATCCCAGGGCATTCATGTGCTTCAGTTCAGAAAAGGGAGGGATGCTGCATTTCACAACAGAAAGTCTTAAAAATAAAATAAAATAAAAATAATTGCTTTGGGGACCTGAGTCAAAACGCAGGTGTTTTGAGGGGAACATAAACATTTTTTCCTAAATGAGGCGTTGAGGGCTGGGAGAAGGGCAGTAAAATTAGTGGAATTACTGCCTGATTTTAACCAGATGATTGCTGCAGTTGGACACCAGTGCGGTTTCATTAGGTACTCTAATTTACAAGCCATTCACCACATTCCAGGGGAACACAGCAACTCCCCCTGCTCCTAAAGAATGCCAGTGCCAAGCTTTATGGCAGCAATGCCTGACTACACGCTTGCTGGTTTGGGTTTTTTTTTTTTGCTGCTGTTGCTATTGTTGGTTGTTTTTTTAAGGCCAGCTTGACTGTAATGCTGTGGCCAAGCTTTTCGAGAGGAGAGAAAAAGAGTCACCGTGCCTTAGCCCAGGCAGGTAGTCCCAGGAATCTGTGTAAAACTCCACTGGCTTGAAGAACGTATGGTGCTTCTACTAAGAGCTATCCTGATTTATACATAGTGTGCAATCAGATATATTACATCATTTCAGTGTTAGATACTAGTATATTCCAGATATAAAATGACCCTTTTCCTGGCCTTCCATTAGATCCTAAATTGTCATTAAAGCACAGTCCTGAAAGCCTGAAGCAGGTGAGGTTTTGGCCTCATGTGACCTAGCTCAACATAAATTTGTCTGATCTTTATAGAGGAAAATGGCCTAATGAATGCTGTGGATAGAGGAGATTTCCATGTAGTCAGCCCTTGGGATCTGGTATTACTTTCAGAGCTATGACATTTCTGCCTCAACCCAGCTGGCAAAGCAGCAGTAACTTCTTTAACAAATAGCACACAGCACCCCTACACTCCTCCAGCTCACCCTGCTTAGCCATCTTCTGCACCTATCCACACCACATCAGCTTCCCCGTGTATCCCTGAGTTTTATTCCACTGCCACAGTGTAAGTCACCAGAACCAAAAGACAATAATATGAATTCTTTCCTTGTTTCATGGGTTCAGAGCCCTCTTTGTAGAGGATAAGCATCCTTTTGACATATCATTATTTTCTGATTTTCTCCTACCCCTTCTTTCTATTGCTTTTTCTCACTGAATTTCACCTTTCTATCAACAGCTCCAAAGTTTCCCTATTTTGTCCAATCAACTTTCTTCCCTCTGCTGCTTGCAATTTTCTTTTACATTTTCAATACATCTGAGTTTCATTTTTCCCCAATGACTATGCTCTTGGCTAACGCACTCTCCAATTTTGGTAGGCTCACCAAGGGCCAACAGCCATGGTTAATGTTTGCCTGCTGTTAATCCTAACCCTCACACCTAAATTATGATTAAAAATAGTGAACAGAATCCCAAAGCCGGAGGGGGTTTTGAGTCTGTCACCAAGTAGTTATAATATGTGCATGTTACATATTAACGAAGCCCACAAATGCAGGAAGTGAGGTTTCCTTTCAGTTGTAATATTATTTATCTCCCATTTTCTGAGGGCAGCCATTCTGGTCTACTGCTGCTTCTCTTCTGCTTCTGTCAGATCTCACAAGTTCTGCTGGGTTGGCTCAGACATGTATTTCAATGCAAAACCTCCTATTTAAAACCCAAAACAGATTTAGTAAATAATGTCCTTCCCCTGAGGGAGAAATGAGCTAGCAGAGCAGGAACCATGCTGACGGAGGAGTAACCTTACATATGAGGAAGGAAAAGAGCAAGTCCCTCTGCATTAATTCATTCTTTGGGAGCTTGTGTCTTACTTGAGAACCTCTAGTGAAATATTGTGCAGTCCACATCTTGAACAAATTCAAATTCAACTGTCCTGCTTGAACAATTTTAATTATACCTCAGGTTTATTTCACTTTTTCTTTTTTTTTTTTTAATTACATAGGGCTTGTGTTGGTGTGGGTAAAACTGAGCACCTATCCCACTTCCAAAGACACTTTGGTTGAGAAGATGGGATTTTCAGATGTAGCTTGCCTACAGAGCAGTTCTAATTATTCTATTAAATATTAGTCATTGAGTATTTGGATAATTTTTTTCTGTGCCAAAAAGTGTTTGGTGAATCAATCCAGTATCCTGTCAATGCCTTTGTTAACCATAAATATTTGCCAGCAGCATATATGATCAAACAGCAACCTCCAACTGTTGCAAATGTTTTTCTCAAGGAATATCTGGAGATCACTATTCTGGTCACCACCCACATGGGTGGGAGTCATCTGGGTCATAGGGTGATCATGTTAGTCCAGAACTGACTTAAGCTATTTAAACTGTATGATGACTTGTAGCGAGAATTATGGAGAAAAAAAAAAAACAAAACCAACAAACATTTCCTTTCCTGATTTCATTATAAACTATTCGCACTACTATTTGTGAACATACACCAGTTTTTGAAATGACTCGGTTGTGTAGGTACCTGAAGTGATATGGACACCCAAACAGCAGCTATGTGCCTTCATCAAGTGAAGGGCTAACTTGACAGAAATCTAACCTCAACTGGATGGTTTTCTTTAAATGGAGTAAGCAATTTAACTACTAGTCTTTATTTGCAAAAGTAGATATATTTGACCAGGCACATTTTCACTACACTACATCTATAGACTTGATGAAAACCTTTGTGAATGAAAAATATTATTATGATAACTTACTGTGGGATCTTTCCATTTTTCTACAGATCTGGGATGGCAAAGGCCATGACACACATCTTTCTGTAGTTTATAAAGCAGTTATTTTGACAGACTATCATATGAATTGTCACAAAGCCACTTGGATTTCTTTCAGTTCACCCTCCAAATGATAACAACCTTCATAACTTGGAAGACCTTTTATTTGCTTAGTTGATGTTGTTCCTACGTAGTGAGGATTGACCACACCATCAGAAAATTTTTCAAAACTTCATGACTCAAAGGTCTTATTCTTCACTGACTTTTGCTGACATTTAGACTCCTGAAGCACCTGAGTATTTTGATTACTCCAGAAAACCAAATAAACTATTCTGTATTATCCAATTTATAGGAGTCTCTCCTTGGTACTAACAAGGGCCAATCTGGCTTGAATTATTCCTCATTGCTATTCAGAGACCCTTCAAGATATCACTTCTTGTTTTCATAAGATCACCTTGTATAATTGAGGTCTAAAATGCAGGGCAATTTGTTCAGATCCCTTCCCAGTCTGCTTATCATCATCTCATGGATATGTGCAACTTGCATGGAAAAAAAAAAAAGTTGAGCAAAAGAAGCAGCTGAAATTTTTCTAACACCACAGTGATTCCGGGCAACTTCTGAAGATCAGTTTGTTACATAATCTTCATTCTGAGCAAATTTTTAATGAGTGAACCAATATAGATAAAAATAAGACTTTTTGTTATGATTCTTAAACACTAAGAAAATTTCATCTCATTAGGAGGAAAATAAAAAGGATTTTTTGCTTCTTTAGGACTCTTTTAAGAATAAATGTTTGGGGATGTTTGGACAACATGAAAGCTGCATTGAGAATGTCTTCTACGGAACTGACTGCTCTTGAAGGGTCTTTAGAACAAGATGCCCCAGTTTATTAAAAAACAGTGCTATTGACAGACAGCTTCAGATAAGGTTAAAAATCAGAGCATATGACTGATCAAAAAGACAGCTCAAATCTTATGTTTCTTCTTAATTTATATGAGTGTAATTGAAACTACTCTCCTTTATGGACCTGTTTATTAGATGTATGATTAATAATTACAGATTTTGTAATGTTAGAAAGATTTAACAGTGTACAATTAATACTATAAGAAAATAACTTTTGCATAAGTCACTAAAAATGTGATGTCGTCATTGACAAAATACAAAACTTTATGAGATAGAGTGAGTCAGAGGCCCAAGACAGGAGGTTGTTGCTAGTAAGAAGAAGACCTACTCCATCTCTGCTGCAGTGATCCTGAGGAAGCTCTAAGGTGAAGCCGAGCACAGATGTTGTACGCCAGTGCTCTGCTGTTGAAAGGGGATAAATGATTAATAACTTTCACAAAAGGCCAAACAAAGTGTCATAAGTTCCTGAAAGCTCCTAAGATGTGTTTCAGCTTTTTTCCTTTAATTATCTCACTTCTAGGCTAAATTTGACAGAAAACCCACTTGGTTTTGTAAGAAATACTCTGGTTGTTTAGGAATGCAGATGTTGCTGAGATTCAGAAGGAAGCCTACTTTCATTTGGCCAGCTGTCTCCTAACAAGAAGTCCACAGACTCTTCATTGTACTCTTAACACTTAATCCAGACAGACAATGACTTAATACTGGTTCTTGACACAAATAGATGCTGCACTGTATCAAATACGGCTGAGGCCATCAAAATCATTTGGTTTTGAGAGTAAATGTAGCCTGGACCCAACTTTGGGAGTCCACTGAGTAAACACTACCAAAGGAGAAATAAACATGTTCTCTTGGCTCAAACTACCATAACTCTCTCAGCTGCAGAAAGAAAATACAACACAAGAGAAAAAGGAATGTTTAGATATAACTTAGAGGACGGAAATTTTCTGTTCATGTTTAGAAGATCTCACAATATCTGACCACAGCCATGTGTGCTGATATCTACCCCTTACCCAAAACTATGCTCAGGCAGATGGAGAATGTGATTGCTGGGATTTGATTATCAAAAATAAAACCACAGACCTGGATGAGCTAATGTTGTTCCAGATGCATTATCTTCTAATCTCCAGGAAGAAAGGAAAGGAACATTGAATCCTCCCTTGAAGAGGTCTTTCAGCAGGTTTAATCTCCCCACTGTATGAGAAGAAATTACTGCCTAAAACTAGTAGGGATCTCTGCCTGAGTCTCAACCACAAGAAAGGTTGGATCTGAAGAAACAGCAAATAGTGGAGTGAATCACAAGTTTCCATTCATCTGCTATGACACAAAAAGATCCTTGGGTCCTTTCTCTACTCTGTGTTGTTCATGAAATGAGCCCAGGTTGATGGCTTATTATTTTACTTTTTGTTTATTTTTGCCCCAGACCACCTTTCCTCTTTCCCTAAATTCCTTCCATCCTGCAATATCTATATATCAGAGCTCAACCAAAACAGAATCCCCCAAAAAACTTTCTGGAACAGTATTTTCAAACAAAATCCTTATTTAGACATCAAAGTCTTTAACAGAAGGGTTGGTTTTGAACAAAATGCACTTTAGAAATAATTCCAGAATGACTGGGATATCTTTAAAGCCCTCGGACTCCCTTGGGAGGACCAGACGCATGGAGTGTATTACAATGGGTGCTGCAGAAGAGCCCAAATTGGTAATTGTGCATTTGACCCATGGGCCACCGAGCTCAGTGATAACGTGGCCGCCCTTCAAGGAGACATTCAAGCCTCCAGTCAGGTCCCACAGCAACTGCAGGGTCAGCTTTTTTGCCACATACGGTGACCATTAGCTGAAAATGTCAGAGACCAAAGGTCACTGCAGTGCCCTGGCTGTAGTTATGCGCTCAAAAAGTACCTGGGTGCCTTTGTGTATCCCAGTGTTACTGTGCTTATGTAAAACCAAGAATTTGCATTTAAAACATTGTATGTTTTCTCTCTGTTTTACATGCCTTATACATGGTCTGTCTTCAAAAGATTTCTCATGTTTAAAATAACGTGTTGGGTCACAGAATTCATCCCTCAGTAAGCTGCAGGGGGAGAAAGCTGTAAAGTACAGGATGCTCCTACTATTGTTTCTTCATTGTTAAAAGGTGAAAACCTCAGACAAGGAGGAGGAGAAAAAAAAAAATAGAAAAAAGAGAGACAGTTTTAAGGGCTTTTAAAATATCTAATGCTCCAGGATCTAAATTGGCAAGGAGCCAAGCAGTGTCTTAAAGGGACAAGCACTTTATTATACTTTCTAATTCTTCTAAAGTCTGTCTGTAGGATATATGAGCTGGCTCTAATATGACTACTCTATTCTCATCCTCCAGTGGTATACTCTGGTCTCAGCTCATAAATTGAAAAAGGAAGATCAGTAAATCAGCATGGACTGTTTCAGAGGGACATTGTGAATTTCCAGTCAAATCTCCTGGTTTATCTTAAATATTTCATCTTACTGTCACCTTTAGAAAAAAATCTTTCATTCATGTAAGTTACAACATCCAGTTCTAAACTGATTACACTCCCCCACTGACCTCTTGAAGAAATGCTTCTACAGCAGCACGAATACCACATTGGCAGCTCTATGCTATAGCTTAGGAAGGAGAATTTTTGGCAGAGCAAAGATCCTTAAAACCCCCTCAAGACATGCTATGATGCACCAACAAGGTAAGAGGAGGTCTACATTGCCCTAACACAGCATGTGCACTGCTGCTGCTCTTGGCCAAATCTCCTTTCCAGGGTCTGCCATACCTGTGGGGGACTCCCACGTCCTTTACACCAGCATGATCAACATATATTCATCATCATTTACTGGGCCAAACTATTTTCTGTGTTGCCACAGAGTCCACCAGTCTAAGCAAGGGGAGTAAATTTTTCAGGCGGGTGGGGATGCAGTACTGAAAAGGATTAAAAAAAGAAAGTTACAGATGAATACTGTCAGTGAGTCTCATGGGTACACCTGGCTGAATCTCCTTTTAATAATAGCAACTCCTTCCCCTGAGGAGGAGCACTTCCCCAAAAGCTCAAAGAAATACCTAGAAGGGAAAGATTTATCTGAAAAATTTTATCATGAAATGCATTAACGTCTTTCATTTCAACCAATGCTAGTTGTACTGGGCAATAAACAACAGACCCTTGAAATACAATTTTCTGTCTTCTGCTGCTAAAATAATTGAGGAGTTACATGAGAAATATGTGCTGATAAAATTGCTCAAAGAGCTTGAGCCTATCGTCTTTCTTCTACCTTGGCCTTATCCTTTTTTCTTCTGAGTGGAGATGATTTTGTTTTTCAGAACTTTAGATGAAGCTGGGAGTTTCCATGGCTGCTTATTTATACAGGGCTATACACCACAGTTAATTCACTCTGACAAGAATGATGTTGAGCTTTCTTGCCATATGATCTTGTATTTAAGATCCTGTCAGTTTTGAGGAGTCTAAATAAACCTTCTTTTAAATATTTAATACTCTTCAGTGATATATGCCTTTAGGCTCTGAGCCTGGTCCAACCATCAAAACTTAAAGTTTTCTACATTTCCCATCACCACGATATTCCCATACAAATCAAATTTGCACTCTAAATTCTCTGGTGGACTCTAAGTTGTTTTCTTCTCATTTGCCATTCCCCTATATCTAGAAATAAATAAAATTCTACTTGAGTTCCTTCTATAGGACTTCTAAGGTCATTGTATAGTAGAGCCATCCCGTCCCCCCAAAATAACCCAGAATATTTAATGATAATGTCTCTGATGATATGACTGATGCTCCAGTTCTCTACATTCTGCTTCTTTTTTACTAAGGACCTGTACTTGAAATGCTAAAAGAAGTCAAAGAAAGGGCGATTTCTTTCTCTACTTCTTTGGCCTAGTGACTTCCTCCTATTTGTTCTGGTAACTGAGGAATAAGAGAAACAATGGACTCCGTGACACGGAACAGAGATCTTCATGGAGTAAATAGAAGCCACCTTCAATACTGATCCATTGAAGTGTTATGGTAAATGTGGGCCTTGACCAAAATAACCACCAGCCTGTTGATTAGAGACCTCACCCAGGTCTCTAAGAGAAACATAGGTTAAAGCTCTTGCCAAGCTATTTTTCATTTTGACCACAAGTTTCACTGCAGACCTGTGGAGATTTCCTTCTAATTAAATATTTCAAGTAGTCACTCAATCTGAAACCAACACAGATCCTTATTCAGGCTTCTCAACACTATGAAGAAAAAGGGGGCTGAAATAGTTGGTAGATCAGAGGCTGCCTCTCATCCTTCCTCTCCCAACCAACAAGCCTCAATCTTCAACAGAGTTCTCAAAGTACTTAAGAACGGGGTCCTTCCAGGCAAGATTTATTTGTTCCCTGATGCTCCAAGCCCTGCGGAACTTGTCCTGTCCCTAGATCTCCCCACTTGCACTTCTGGATGTGTCACACATGCACACACACAGTCCTTCTACAAAGTCTGAGACACACAACAAAAGTCTGATGCAAAAATCACAGGATGTGCTCAAAATAGGAATCCAGGCAGATACCTGTCACATGCTCCAGACACGACTAATAGCAAAGGCAAAAAAACACTTGCAATGGCCTGCATCAGATGGAAATATAACTAAAATAAACAAAGTGTACGTCAGGTTCAGTTCAAGAGACGATCCTGAAAGATAACTCGTAACAGCTAGAACAGAAATTCATGCTCTTTGACAGGAATTGTCCTAACTTTAAGTGTTTAGACTTCACAGAACTCAGCAAAATTGCCTTTGAGTGTCAGCAGTGAACACTGTATATTCTTCTAAGACCTCACAGTACAACTGTCAGCTGTCTGTTTTCTTTCTGCTACATGTAGAGTTTATACAGACCCTCCCAGAGGAGCCTTTAATTGCATGTCATGACAAGTCTCCCAACCTCTTTGCAGCTCTTCCACTTAACACATAGTGTAAACTCACCCAATCTCCCTTCACTTTCTCCTTCCCAGATTTCTCTTGGAGCTCTGTGGACGCCTGTGTTGAAGCTTCATTATGATGGAGTGGACCCAGTGGAGAACTCTATAAAAAGCATCCGACCCATTTATCAGGACAGATCTCTTTAACGAGCCTATATAAACCTCACATGTTGAAAAGCTCTAACCTGTGACTCAGAGACAAAACTAAAAACTGAAGTAACTAAGAAAGAGGTGGTTTTTGTTTTATTTTGTTTTTTTTTTTTTTTTTCCTAATTGTTTATTCCTACAGGTTTTTTGATCATGCAAGAAAGTCACTAGATTTTACTAACAACACCGAGTGGTCTCAGCAGAGAGACAACACCATTACAGAGAGAGCTATGCAAGCATAGAGACCGTCTCTGCCCCAGAGTTCTTACAATATAAATAGTAAAGACAGTGGGAAGGAAAATAGAAACAGAGAGGCAAAACGTGTTGCTCAAGGTGACACCACTGTTCGGTAGTCACCACAGAGTACTGTTTCTCAGAGTAAATCTTCTTTGCAAGAGGTATGGTTTCACATTTAAGGAAAAAATCAAAGGAGTTCTCACAGCAAAGATATTGCAAAGTCTGGTTACACTTGTAAAGGGATTCCATAGAACATCATGTCACGGCATGCCATATTATTCCCTTTTAGTGATTCTCAGAACAAATTTTCTCAATTTTCAAGTCTAAAGAGACACTTCTTTTTTACTGCATCTGCCTCAAACCAGTATCTTAAAATGAAGGTGTGATAGTGAAACATTTATATTTAAGGCATTGTATATTTGCATCAAATTCCTCCCCCACCCATTACAACCATGGTTTAACTGCACATTTATGCACATGTTTAACTTTAACCACACAAGTGGTACTACACACATCAATGAAACTACCTGCACTTAAAATTAAGCACTTGTTTAAGGGCAAGATGTAGAGAGACACAGAGTGGGATTTTAAAAACCCCTTGAACATTCAGTGGAAGTTAGGTGCTTAATGCGCTTAAGAGACATTTGAAAATCCCACTGAGATGGTGTATCTGCAGCTGAATACCTCTGGAAATGTGGCAGTGCAGCTCAGAATGATACAGTGATTGATTGCAGTGAGAATTATGCTTCTAATGAAGTCCTGATTACACAAAGAATTTGCAACGGATATGGCTAAAATGGGCACAAGGGTTTGCTCCTTTTTCTAAAGCACCTCTTGGATTTCAATCCAAAATAGTACATGGGTGAGGTGTATTACTGTGAGCTACACAAACAGCGGCTCTCAGAGGGCTCAGAGGTCCAGTCAGCTGGCTTGTGGTACATTTATATTTACTAATTTCCAGACTTCAGCTATCTGGGGTGTATGTCACCCTATACGGTGGTCAAAGACCACAGTCGTCTCTTCCTCATCAAATCCTACAGCAGAAGCATCTCCACACTCTCCCTTGTTAGTTGATCCTGGACTGCTCCCTCAAAGAGGACTCAAAACACCCAGTCTCTGACTCTGACAAAATCAACACTCACCCAGCAATGCATCCAAATGCCTGAGGACACCCAGAAGCTGAATAAACACCTCTAATGAAGTGATATAATTTTTTCTAAGCTAATGAGAAGAAGGTGACCTGAGCCCCCAGGTATGAACCTTAATGGACAGCAAGCCAAGGAGATAAGCCCCCGCTTTCCACACAAGCTAACAGAGGTCACGCTGGCCAGAGTTTGAATCTTTCTGGCAAGCAGCTTGCTGCAGCTCTACACCTGGCTGGGTTTAATTTGTTATTTATGTCAGCTTTGCATATTTGTAAAGTTCAAGGGTTTATTGCCCTGGCCTGACCTTGCCAAGTCAGAGCTCACATGTGGTTCTCTAGTAGCAATTTCTTTCTAATAAACTTTACTTGAAAGAACATGTGTGATAGATTTTGTTGATGATTAAAAAGAATGGGGCTATGTTCATTGTTAGCCAAGCTGGTTTTGAAGTTTTGTTGGAAGTCACCTCTGTTCTCATTTTTTAAAAAAATGTCCCCTTCCCCCTCACCCCTTCATTTTACTGCACACCCTAATTATGTTTCATGTGGAAGCATGTAGCATTGTTTGTGTCTATACAGTAAAGACACTTCCCCCACATGCTTATTAAGATCATTAAATTAAAGAGCATTGTTCAGAGTTATTCTTTAATCAGAGCGTGTGCAAGCACCAAAACCTGGGCACACACAAAAACATGAAAATGTGTCTCTCTGATGTACAAATGTGTAAAATACAACTAACGTCTGACACATTCTTTACCAACCCCAAAGACTGTTGCTCCTAATTTGCTTTGTTTTTCCCTGTTAACAAAGGAAACAAACATTTTCTGTCCCCACAGGCTGTGTAACAGGGTATGATCCTAGCTCCATAGGAAGCAACATCAAATTTCCTTCACCTTCAAAGGGCTAAGAAATTCATCCCCTTATGTTCAAAAGCAAATAAGCCAAAGGTTCCCTGGGAATCGGAACTTCTAAAACCTGATATTTTGACCTTCAATAGTGTAGATTCTCCTCTGGCTGAAAGCCTGGCTGTGCCTGTGTCATTTTACCCTTCTGCTTGATTGTCCTGTGCAGAGACAGGAGTTGGACTCAATGATCTTTGTGAGTCCCTTCCAACTCAGGTTATTCTGTGATTCTGTGATTCCTAGTGAGCCATGCCAGGCACCTGGGTGCCATACAAACTCAACCACTAGTGATCTTTGGGGACTGGATAAACTGAGGACTATGTGCCTGAGTTGCAGACCTGCGTTTAGTCCAACACTGCCTGTCCTTCTGCCAAGTGTGGTTGACATTGTCCAAGTTTAAGAGTTATTAGAGGTAGATAGTCAGACAGACAACATGATTGCATAAATCTTGTTTTCTTATAAAACGCAGCTGAAAATGTTATCACAGTCCTGAAATCCTTATTTCCCCTACAACTCTCTATTTTCCACAGTCTGTTATGTTTTCAGCTCAGGACCTAGTTCTGCACAGACAGCACTGAAGGAAGTTTTCATCTGATGTATGACAGCAAGTTAGCATGTGCTCTAGTGATTACTTGAAGAGCATGTGTGTGCAAGTACTTTCCTGAATCAACAGCTTTGATTGTAAATCATTTGAGGCAGGATTGCCATTTATTAAATGTGTGTACAATGACCTGCCTGAGATCACTAACACTACTGTAAAATGACTAAATAAGTAAATAATAGTGACATTCATGCTCTGACAGCAGCTGTGAGACTTTCCATTAAATGAAGAGCTCAAGAGGCAATTGCATCTAATAGTCAAAGCAGGGACTAGGAAACGGAATTTCTGGTTGTCACTCATGGAGCAGGGTCAGGACACGCTGCAGCTACTTCTGCCTGAAGCATCAGTTTGTAGCTGCCTCTGTAAACGGGACATTGGCTTCAGGAATTGTCAGCCCGACACAAGTCTTTCCTTTACTAAGTGGCAAGGTTTGTGTGTATACATATATATGCACAACTCTCGATACTTTTTTTTCTATTTCCTTTAGTTTCTCTGTTTCTGTGACACCACTGCTATGTCTGTCTCCATACGCAGTCTTCTTGTCATATTCACTGCGTGTACCTTTCCCCTCTTTCTTCCTTCAAATTCTTCCTCTCACTCTGCAAATTTCACATTTTTTCTAGCTCTAAGTGTTCTTTTCTAGCCTAACACCACACATTTTTGTCCAGATAGCACGCCTTCCTCCTTCAACAACACTTTTTTATGGTGTTCTCACTCAAAATGCAAAAAGTAGTTTGGCAAAAGCACATTTTTGCAAGGAACAACAAAATTAAGGGAATCCAAAGCCAACTACAGAGCCCCATGTAGACAAAAAGGTACAATCAAGAGTACCTTATTCTGATTACAGCTTAATTGGACACCCTGGTGTTTGAAGGGGCTCGGTGGAAAATAAAACAAATGTGCCTATTGTTCTTAGAATAATTATTACAATAATAATCATTCTTTAAGCATCAGTAGTGCCTTTCATCTAAGGACCATAAAGCACAGTGCAAACATTAATGAACTAAGCCTCTCAGTGTTTCTATAAACAAGGTAGACATTTTAGACCCATTTTTTAACATAAGAGTGAGGTCCAGGGAAGATAATAGCAATTTTTTTTTTTTTTTAAATTTGCTGTTGGCTACTGAATTCTAAGTATACTTAGGCTCAGCAAAAAGTATTACTTGATTTTCAGGAGTGATAAATATCCATGGTTCCAATGGCTCTTAGAATGTAGCATCTCTAAAATACAAGTCCTACTTAAGTTGCTACAGAAGTCTGTGCTTAGCTCACTCTGTCTCAAGATCTCTGCCAGAAACAGACCACAGGTTTGTACAAGGACTGGAGGAATTTAAGGCTGGTTCTTAGTCTCTTCATCTACACAATAGTCTACCATGATTTTCATAGAAAAGCTAATGTCCTGTAAAGACCTAGGCATGGCCTTCACTTTCAGCATGAGCAATTCTATTGAATACAATATTGAACACAGTGAATACAGTTGATTCAGGGCGGAGAGGTTTTTACAGGATTGGGGCTCACGTATTTCCTTTCTAGTCTTTAGAAACTCACGGATGGCTTCACATAGCCACCCAAGAGTTTAAAATATGAAATGGAGCTAAATCCCCACTAAAACCTTGTTTTATCAACCTTTACTAACTCTTTGGTGATTGGTTAAGAAATTTGTAAGCAGTGTTTCCTAGGTATTAGCTTCATAAGAAGCGTTCAGCCTTGCTCTCAGCCAATCCCAGTGCTAAACAGAACACTGCCCAATTTATTTTTTAACAAGGTTCTCTGCTATTGAAACCAGTATGAAGTGCAATTATGGGCTTAACATTCAACTGTTAAATTATCCTCCCAACATCTTTCCAGGCCACTCTCTTAGCTCTTCAGAAGAATATTTTATTGGAAAGGGTAAATGTATAAAAATCTACTGTTAAAACACTTAACAAATCTCCGCTGTCAGGCCAGTAAACTGTAGTCCACTCACTCTGGTCTGAGATTGCTGTTTCTCTGCTCCCCCTTTCCCACCTCCTTTTTCTTTGTTTAAAATATGCTGACCACACAGTGACCTCTCGTAACCCATTGGCCGAAAATTACAACCAGCCACACAAACAAGCAGCTCGAGGTCAAAAAGAGCAGGGTCTGCTAAAAGTTAGTAATCATACATTAATTCCCTGACATAATTAATCAAAATGAACCACCGTTATCTAGCGCGGAACCTTTAACCTATTACAAAGGGGTCAATTTGCAAACCACTTGAGCATGGGAGTTTGGTACAAATAGCATACTCCCTTCATCTGGGATGCCCTAAGTAGGCAAAAATGCCTTTGAAGTCCCAAATCTACCAGATTTAGATATAATTTCATCAATCAAGTTAAAAGGCTGCCTTCCCTCCAAAAAGGATTTCATGTAGATCTGTCATCTAGTTCTGTTCAGTGGGTGACTGAAAATCCATTTGTTAGGCTCTTTTTGTCAGGATGGAGTAGGCTGCAGTTGGCTCTACATGTCAAAATAGCTGAAAGTTTATCAAATTGAAGGCTAAGAGGCATGATTTGTGTTAGAACCTGCGCCTGTCTGGTGAAGGAAGCAGTAAATCTCAGCTTTGTTATGCCAATCAGCTCCAATTCTGGAACTTAATTGTGTTTTCATTTGATATGACTATAATTATATCTATGTAGTGCATGCAGCTATTCATGGGGATCAGAGACAGGACTTCACACGTCTGTACAGCTCCCAGGACCATGTTGCCTCATGATCCTTTATGCTTTCACTCAAGCAAAGTCCCTGTGAATTAGTATTATCTCCATAGTTAAAAGTAGGGAACTGAAACCCCGAGAAACATAGCCCTGATCTTTCAAGGGATTTTAGGGCTCAGTTCCTTTTAAGATCTTAAATTCCCACTGAAATCAGAATGAATCGGGCATCTTGAGAGGAATCAGGAGCCTAAATGCTTTAAAGGTTTGGTTTCAAATGGCTTATCCAAGGTCAGAAAGAAGGAACTTGCAAGAGAGAGAGGAGCAGAATCCAGGTCTCTAAAGTCCACTGAATCAACCTTCCTCCATCAGATTTAAGATCCCTACAGTCCATGGAGTCTCCCTTGAGTGTTATCTAATCCTCTTTCATATGTACCAATACAAACACTCCTCCATATGTATATTTAATGTATTTATTTATTACATGCAAGAATGTATGAGCTGTAGAGTTTAGAAGAATATCATTTTATCCAGTGATATCATATATCACACAGGTGAATCTCCAGGGGTTTATGATGTTACCAATTCCCCAAAATAGAATTAATTTTAAGCCATTCACTGAATCTCATTTTCTGTGTCATATAATATATGACCACAACAAAGGTGTCAACAATATTTTAAATGACTTTATATTAATATTAGTGCAACAACTGCATTTGGAAAGTATCACACCTACTTTAAAAAGTTTCTGGGAAATGTAAAACAAAGTCATTGTTAAGGTCAGTGTTTTAGCAGAGGTCACTTGAACTACAATTCCCAATATGCACATGGAGTTGACATGTCTGGCTTTTAAAACAAAATCACAATTCATCATCTGAATGTCAGATCTGTGGCTTATGAGTTCCTGGTGTCTGAATGATTATGACACTTATAAAGTATATTTTATTATTACAGCCCACTCATTGCCACTCTCCATATGTGAAGTGATGGATATTTTAAATGTAATTCTACTTATTTATATTTATATCTTACTAGTGACAGGTAAAAAGCATCAACAAATCACTGCAATTTTTAACTAGTCAGAGACAAGATTTATTTTCAGTATAGTTAGTATGCACACTGTGGTTATTAGGAAGAATGATTCCCACCCAGAGAATCATTGTTTAGTCATGTTTAATTAAAATAAAGCAAAAAAAAAAAAAAAAAAAAGTGCAACCTCAAAAAATTCAGAAATGTCACACAAAGGTAAAAGGGATGATGGTAGATATGCCTATCACAGTAGGTCTTTGTGTAGAAACAAGGGGCCAGACTGTGCTCACCTCTCGGGCTGGGCTGGCACAGTGGGTCACCAGCCAAGAGTAGGAGCTGTACATTAACTGCAATATCTTCCAATGCTTGAAGTGACCACTGGAAATTAAAAAGATAAAGCTGTCTTTAACAAGAAGACATGGGATTGCCTGCAACATACTACTACATCGGATTGTTACATTATCATACTAATTAATTAAGTACCTAATTAATTTATTAATACTTAAACTGTTCACAAAGTTAGGACTGTGAGGAACTTATTTAATGGATAGACTCCTAGATGTGGATGCAGCAGTTCTGGCTCAGGTTCCTCCTCAGTCACCTGATTTTCTGTAGAACTGTGAGTAAACAAACTTTGCTTTAAAAAACTCAAAATGACAAAAAGTTTTTTACATATGGAGATGAACAGGCCACATAAGTTCCTGGACAGAACAGAGGTTTGGCACAGCATCTCACCTGTGTGCTTTCACTATAATGATACTGTCATCAAGATAAGTTAGCTTTGTACAGTTTGTAAGATATTTTTGTCACTGTTACAGAGACCTTCCAGAAATCCAATGTTTCTTCTCCAGCCCAACAATCCTTCCAGTCCATAAGGAGAGCTGGCATCAGTTCCCAGGGCAGCTGGACAGCATGTGAGACAAAATGGAGGATGCTGCAGTCCTACAGCTCTTCTTCTTCCAGAGGCAGCCATGACCCAACACCAAAACTGCAAATAATGAGGGACCTGCTTCATCATTCTCATTTCAAAGACCGTTTTGCACGTCAGTTTTGCAGCCGTTCCTGGCCACAGCTCTGTGCATACCTCAAAAATAGCAGTGATGGACGTGTGCCATTGGGTGACATCAAGGGCCCTCTTTCAATTCTGGACAATACACTACCATGAGATAGTACAGCTCTAGGATGCTGGAAAATTATTTGCTTTGTAATCACAGGTCCCTCCCAGGAAAATTTGTACTGCGCTACCTGTCCAGTCCCCAAGTGCGTGAGCTGAAGGGCAAATGTTAGACTGTTCATAGGAAGATTTTGTAGACTGGCACAAAAATTTGGTGCTTATCTCAGCTTTACGTACTATACCAAGTCATCCCACATGCTCTAGTACAAACTACTGAAACCCTCACTTAGCATATCTGTAAAATGGATATAACTATAATTAAAGACCTCCAGGGTCTCTGGTAAAGCCATTTAGCATTTGTCAGGCACTTTGTGGGCTTTCGGGTCAAAAAGAATAAATACAAGGTAGAATTATGAAGAATTTCATCCTGAAGTTACAGTAATACATAATAGCAGGATCTTCGAGTTACAAATAAAATCACAGTGCAGAAATGTGTAACATAGAAAATGCGACTGGATACATCACACATTCAAATAGACTTAAGGGTGTATAACATGCAGTAGTATTCTGGATCTGGGCATTTACAACAGGGATAAACCTGTTCTTGCATAGGTAACTTCTCTTGTTGTTCACAGACTGGAAAGAGTGTGAAAACACCAATTGCAGCAACTAACTTACAATGGTAAGTTGTTTTAAAGTATGAATTACCTTGAGCTTGTTCAATAACATCATGCGAAGGACAAAGGGTTTGCTGGTAGCTCGCTCTGCAAAACTGTCTGAGTTGTGAAGGCTTCTGAGTCACACTCCAGAGCATCTGCAAGGAAAAATACATTACATTTTCCAGGCCACCAAAACTCCTGCTCAAAGTGGGAAACTCACACATGTTCAATCCATTCCCTCCCCCACACACCCTGTCTCAACTCCCCCAGGATAGGGAGTTTATTAGTTAATACTTGAGCTTAAATCTTATTCTGAGGAAGTGATGAGCATCTAAGTCTCTCCTCCCTTCTTGCACAGAGATGAAAGTTTCTTAGCTGGCCTGTTCACTCCAACCTCCCCCTTCCTGGAAGAGATGAATCCCTGCTGCAGAAATCTGAAACCTCTGGCCACCCAGCATATCTTTCAGAAATAAAAGCATCTTCTCTGAGAAAATGCATGCGTGGAATGAAGCACAATGCAAGGCAAGCTCTGCTTGCATGGAGCTGTAGGAAATGAAAGGTAAAAGCCAAAAAAGCCAAACGGAGTGGTGTTGAGATAACAACAGGACATTGTTTTGATCCCAGGAGATCCTGTGGTTTTTCTTTTTAATAGTGTCACATAGAGTAACTTATAAGGGAGGCAGGGAAGGTGACACAATTTTATAGCTCTGCAGGGGCTTCACACCATGGGACAAGATTCCTATTGTACTGAGGAGTATTGGAAAGAAAAGGGGGAAAGGAAAAAAAGAAGAGCTTGCAAAGCAGATCTAAAATTACACCTATTCTCAAGGAAGATACAAATCTAGGCCAGAAGGATTGCTCATTACAATGAACTCCTAGGAACCTCCCTAGCAAACGCTTTGCAGAGGGACATAGCTGAGGGCAGGTGAGTAGGAGCAAGAAAAAAAAAAACAACACACAAACACACACACAAAAAAAACAACAACAAAACAACACACAAAAAAAGCATCCTGCTTTCTCCCCTCAAAACTCTCAGCCTGGTTTCTACATTGATCAGGTTTTGTTTCCCTTCTCCCCAGTATAAAACTTGTTCAAGAAGCCCCCCAGTTAATGGGAAGGGTACACTGGGGATGTAATAGAAAGGCAAGAAATTTCAGACATAACTCATTACTTTCCCACCCAAGATCACGTTCAGGCAAACACAAACCCACCTTTTTAGCTAACATAGATGAAGTAAAAAGAGAAGACAGAGTTTGTGCATTACGTTCAGGACTGGATCAGTCCTCAGAGGTGTAGCCCCTGTGAGCTTCTCCTCCCCAATCAGATCCCTACGTTTCCCTTTGCTCCTGCAATCAATCTCTATTTGATATATTTTTCACTTGACCAACTACCTTTTACCCAGCTGCACCCCATGTGGAGGCAGGACACTTCCAGTGAGTCCTGCCAGGGTTTATCTGTTTCAAAATAATGCACTAAACAGCATCTTTTCAGTTCTCCCCCTTCCTCAGTCCCATCAGTGTCAGCAGAGGTGAGCATGATCCATAGCACCAATGAGGTCCGGACCATTTGAGACACCTGATGTACCGCATACAGGTGCAGACAATAATTTCAGATCCCAGTGCCAACAAATCAGTTGCAAATTTCAAGTCACAAAGTTGGAGCAAACCACAGATGCTGCCCTCCTCTTACAAGAGAAAATGATAAACAGTTAAACCCAAAATAACAGAAAACACACAGATTCAGAAGGAGAAACAAAATGCAACAAAATTGTGTGGGCATCTGTGATTTTTAAAAGATAATTTAAATCCATGAAAATAATTACATTATTATTGTGAGTTAAGGTCTTCAAAGATCCGACATAATCTAAGCTATTTGGTACAGAACTTCTTTTATTCCCTTCGCACTCTGCATCACACAATGCTCTTTTCGGTGTTTCTGTTCACACAGCGGGCACTGATCCCTGCTAAGAGAGGTGTCAAAACTTCTAATAAAATGACTGCTCACGCAGAAAGTCTCACAGCTGAAATTTTGGAGTCGTACAAACTCCCACGCAAAGCAGGGCTGTCAGATCAGATTGCAAGGTGTCAGTTTACCCAATTCAAACCTGAGGTTCTATTAAAAAAATGCACAACAAGCCCCCGCTACACACACACACACAAATGGAAAATGTCACTCAAAAGTAATTAATAGTTTTCCTTCCTCTTTCGCACTCTAAAGAATGCCAGGAGACAATATTCAGTGAACTTAAACGACTGATGAATAACATTCATTTGAAAATCAGATGCATGGTAAAATATTCTTCGTCAGTACTACCTGAAGACTGTGCTCCAGACACACAAATATCCAAATCCTCAGCAGTGTCTGTGCTGAAATCTGCTGCACAATGTAAAGTTTTGGAGGTAACAGAAGGCGTCAGTACAGATGAGGGGGACAGATGTGGAGTTAAGCCAGATGTGAGGGAAAGAGCTTGGGGCCAGATTTGAGCCTTCAGGACCCACCATTTACGTCAAGCAACTGTGAATGATCTCATTGCCCCAGTCATCCAGGGCAAAATATGGCTTTGAGAAGAGGAGTCAATACTTATGGGAACTTAAAAAAAAATAAAGAAGCCTATTGAATTTCACTGAGACCTGCAGAGATTTAAACCAAGCTTCTCCTCCAAGTTGGAAGCTGAAGTTCTTCATTTATCCAGAAATATCTGCCTAAAAGGGCAGTAGTAGAGTTCACTGGGTCTTCAACGCCACATCAGAGCATGGACCAAACGCTGGAGTCCTACTTTATACTTTATTTTTAATAATTAGGTGTGAATTTACTCACAGAAGGATGCAGAGGGACTAGCAAAGCTGTAGCCCTATACCCTTTCTTCCCCAGTAGCTCAGAAATTTCTATGCTATATTTGCATGTAACTATATCATGGATCTCAGCTGTATATCTCTCCTCTTGTCCCAACACAGCCATGGATGCTTTGGATCCAGTCGATGTAGATGGAAACACATCAGTAGATAAGCAACTATAAATGCAGAAAAGAAAAATCATCCCATTTCTTTCATATTCCTTTCTCTAGGGAGGAATACCCCTGCTTTGGTACAGTTTGCTTTGACCTAACAAAGGATTTTGAGATGAAAGACATATCTGGCTGGTAAAGTTAACTCTCTCCACCTGCACATCACCCTCACACGTCAGTTCTCCCTAACTCCCTTCAGCCAAACTTATCTGCCTTAGCAAAGAGGGGCTATTAAAACTGTTGTGCAATTTTTTCTTGCAGATGCCACATACACATTCCAGTTTTTTCCCAAGCATCTTTTTCTATTTTATTCACCACATTTTTGAACATTTTGGATAGAATACTCTTCATATACCCTTAGTGTGCTCTGAATGCAGTAAGTAGTATATGATACAGGTAGCTTCTCCCAGCCTACTTGCAGGTAATCTGTTGGAAAGAGAGCCACTACTCTGGATATCTTTAAAGCACAAGGCCTATAAGTTGTTGCTGCTGCTGTAACCCCATAAAGCCCTTTTCTTTTGTTCTCTTCTTGAAGCTGGTTCCTAGTACCCTTCAGACATTTTATTGATCTTTCTCCCCCTCTAGCTCATACATGCTAATTGTACCTCTGGAGCAAAACAATCTTATTATCATGTTAATTAGTGGGAGGGTTGTTGAGGGTTTCCAGTTCATTACCTGCTAATTTCAAGATAAATGAATCCACAGGTTACTAAGTAAATAAGGTCACCTATCAAGTACTTGTAAACGTGTTTGTAAACAGGGGGGGGAGATGGGGAGAGAGAGAAAGGGAAGTATGTTTGGCTTGGATGGTGGGAAGTAGCTTTGGATAAGGATTTGGCATCCCATGCTGGGGTGACTCCATTTCCCTTGAACTCATTTGTAATGGAAAGCGAATGTTTGCTGTCCACCTGGTTCCCCAGTGGGACGTTTCCTCCCTGCAACTACTTTGTGTGCTCAAAGGGCTCTTTGTGAGCAGATTACTCATTTGGAGGTTTGGTTGATTGTTGCTGCCTTTTGTGGTGAGAGCCAGGAGTAAGGACATGCACTAGGCAATACAGCACCAAAGGGGGAACAAAAAAGCATGGTAGTGTGAGTCACAGTAACCTCCCCCTCCACATGGCTCAGGGTTATTCATATTGCCTTTATACACAGGGCAACAGGACAAAGAAATACAATGGGAGAGGGGAAATAGACAGTCGGATGGGGTAAAATGACATATTGCTTTGAAATCTGCGCCTTTACACCACACCCCGAATCTCCAGGAAAATTACTCTCTGAGTGGGGCAAGTGAATAAGAGGATCATGTAGAAAAGCATATCTGAACCATGGGGATTGCAGAGGTAAGCTATCAGGGGTCAAAATGGAAAGCGATACTGACTGGGCTCCCCTGGGCTCTGTCCTCAGACCGGTTCTGTTCAATGCGTTCATTAAAACAAGTGAAATAAATATGTGTATTAGATGTGTGTGGGCAGCCAGCTCACTGAAAGGAAGGAGAGCAATTCAAATAGATCTTGATAAATCAGAAAAAACCATCTGGAAAAAACAGAGTACTAATCCTAAAGGCAATCTCAGAGTCCAGATCTGAGTAGGACTAGGGCTTGTGAACGCAGCATGAGCCAAGCAAAGTGGTGATACTTCACTGAAGGACATGAAGAGATGAGTAGATATTAAGTTAAAGAGGAGGGAATACTTCCATGATGTTGTGGACAAAGCAAATATGATATTAGCATGTATAAGCAGGAGTTTTGCCTGAATGACCTCCAGCCCATGCAGTGCTGTCTGGTGCCAGGTTTAGAGGAAGAGCAGAGAGATCAGAGCTCCAGGGAATTTGGCCTGTGAAAAAAGAGACTGAAGGAACGCAGTTGTTTTAGCTGAGGGTCTTCAGAAATGCAAAAGATGAAAGAAGAGAATAATCTACCCTGCAGAGCTGTACTGGTTAGGCCAGAAAGTAAAAAGTTTACAGCAAGAAGGATTCAGGTTAGGGTGAAAACTCAGGTACCTGTATATAAATCTTTAGTGTCAATTTAGGGACCCAAAACAGGCTGGCGAATATGATAAGGGACTTATAGGATGCTTGTACCCTTGTGATGAGGCTGTAGGCTTGGCAAGATACCACAAAAGATTTAAAATTACAGTAGAAACCTGTCCTTAGGCATCCGAATCATTCTCCAGGTAGAAATTCTTAAAGCTGCGAACAGTGAAACACTGGGGTAGTTTGCTTGAAGATGCTATAAAGTTTTTCTGTTTTGAAAGAAGACAGGACAGTCTGCCTGCCTTGGGGCACTGGGATCCAGCAAATTCCCACCCAAAGCCACCTTGAGTCTCTCTCATTTTATATCTAGGTGAGAATTCACCTACCAACCCCTCTTTCTGGCTGTGCTCTCATGGATTCAGCTTTTTATTTAACCCATGCTCGAGTCTGTTTCAGAGGCTTGGAAAGATTCAAAGTTGAACACAAAAACTTCAAGTGTGGTCCAGTGGGTTAAACCTGAGGAGACATGAGAGTGGAGAAAATTGCAGTGAGTAATTCACCTGCCCCATCCCACCTTTTTCTCTGAGGGAGATGTCTGAAAACACTCCTCCAGTTTGCCAGATTTGATCCAAACTCTGTTTAAAAGATACAGTTGTGGAAAATTTCCCTTTTCTCCCTAGTTGCTTTTAAAATTTGTTATATGTGCCAGGAGCTCTGTCATATGAGTCACCTGATCTTCTTCCACCAGCTGGAGGAGCATATAACAACTTGTATCATCAGCTTCCAAGGGTGAATGATCACGAGAAACAAATTTAAAATTGCTTTTTGTGAGCATGCAAGATAGAAATAACCATTTACATGTTTGGTAAAAACAAGTGCAAAAGCACCACAAAAACAGGCCAGGCAAATCCATTTAGTTTTCTTTTTTCCCCCCACTCCATTTTATTTGAAGAGCTATGGATTTCTCAATTTTACATGAATTAGAAAGTAGAAATAGCCTGGTTTTGTAGTAGTGGTTGATACCAAATGCCTGTGAAACACAGCAAGCCCTTTTCTGAACTCAAAATTGCTTGTGCATTTATTTGGATACCAGCAACATGAGGATTTTAAATTTCAAGAACAGCAATAATGAGTTATATTCAGCATGATCTTATTATTGTAACTAAACAGCTGAAGTTTACGCATGAAACATAATCAAAGGGGGTTCTGCATATGTATTTATTTCATTTTCACCTGTTTGCCATATACTGTCAAAACAGACTTTGAGAAATTATGCTTTGGGGTTTTTTTTGTTTTGTTTTGTTTTTAACATGCTTGGGAATTTTGGGGTTGTTTTTCTGTGGTTAACTATATAATGAATCCAGCACTTATTAAGACAAACTCAAATGTTTGTATCATCTGGTTTTGGCTTCTCTTTCAGAACAGCTCTAAAGTTTCTAGCTGTGTAAAATGTAGATACTCTAGAGGCACCGTGTTTTAGCCGTTCAACTGGTATCTGAAACACTGAATTCTCCCTTCTTCTTTTTTTTTAATTAAGATAATAAATTGGTCTTAAATTATCCCTGAAATCAGACCAGTGTTGATTACAATGGGTCTCATGCTGTGACAGCTCAAGATGATGTTATTTTTATTCCTTTTCAACGAGATCTTAATCTCTCCCTGCGTGTAAACAAATTGTTACAGTAACCTTGTTCTTTTAATCTCCCAGCTGAAGACCTTTAAAGCATTGGGAGATAACAGATCTAACTGAGATTTCATCAGCTTTCAGGCTTTTAAAGATATGCTGCATGCCTCTCCCACTGCTGCAGTCTTAAATGTCGAAGGAGAGAAGTGCACATTACACTCAAAAGCTTTCCTTAAGCGTTTGAAAATAGTATCCACCTAGCACCGTGAGATTGAGGGGTCGAATTCACAGACAAAATTTGGGTGCGAGCACAGCAAACCAAATTACTATCTGTTGCAGCTGGTACAGAACTGTCCCGCTGTCTTTCTCTTGTATCACTCTGGCTTACCCTGGTCAACCTTGCTAAAAAGGTTGATGAAGTTTTAATGCTCAGAAAAATGCTGTATGTCAGAAAGAAACACTGACTTGCATTTCTTATTCTTCTTCTAGGAAAGGAAAACAATTTCAAGGGGCAGCTAGCAAGAAGAGGAATGAAAAGACCAGAGGTAACTTGCCTTTTTTTTTCCCCCCTCCACCTGCCTTGCAAATATGAACTAATTTATCTTCTAAAGCCACCGATACATAATTATACCTAGTCAGCTATTACAAATGGTGGAAAAAAGGCAACAGGTAGAAAAGTTATTTGCCTAAGGTCCCGCAGCCTGTTTCTGACCTGGCTCACAAGCAATCGTCCACCCTGGGGAATCCAAACCTCGCTACTCTCCCCTGAATACTTTGGAGCAAACTCCCAGGATTAGCAACATCGACAACTGGGCTCCTGCTAAGTTCCCAAAACTCTTCGTTCCACTGGTGTGTGGCAGTGATAACACTGTCAAGTCTACCTGTGAATACTTCTTTAAAAAATATTGTCAACTCTGTATGTCAGTCTATTTCAGTGTATTCAGATGAGCATTTTTCATGTTTCAGGGCATGTGAGCATCATTATTCATAGTGGTAGGACTGGGAATACTCAATAGCATCCATAAACCTGGTGTGCATTTCCTTACAGGTAAACATTATTTGTGAGTAGACATATGGGTACATTTTCCAAACACTATACAGGAGCCACTGCACACACACAAAAAATCTGTTCCTGTTAAAATGGCTTTTGCCCAGGCATCTATTGATGTTTGGAAAACGTGCTCCATTTATTTACTGGCATGTCAGTTATTTGTCTATATAACAATGTTTTCTGTCAAGTCAAAAAAATTTATTGGTCCTACGGTTTAAACTCTTTCATTGAAAATTCAGCCAAAACTATTTTAAAGTCTGACAGAAAGGCCTGTCTGCAAATAACACAGATATCTGCATCAGGTTTTCAATAATATTGTCCCAGATTTACTATTGACTTTCATTTGTTTTAATATGCTTCCACATCAAAGTTAAAAGCACTTAATATATTTCAGAGTATTTTTAAGTTATAGCAGATATGCATTAGCAGCACATAAGTACCAAATAAATATATATACAAACGTAAATACATATACATAATGCAAATTGGGGTTTATTAATATTACCACCATCTGAGAATTATTTATTTACTTTGGGATGTTTGGCTTCCTAAGAAATTTGAGCAAATAAACACCTTTCAGAAGGAAAACAGGCAAAACTCAGGTGAAGAATCTTAAGCTGATGAGGCACCTTATACCCAAAATTTCTTAATTGGGAATAACAAAATGATTCAACAGTAGCAAAAAATTTCTCGATACCAAATGATTCTGCAAACATCTCTTAGGTTTGTCAAACTACTGTATGAGAGAACAGATGCAGAAAAAAATTATCTGAGGATACAAAAAAATTGCACTCAATAAGATTTAAACACTGACTTTTTGTTCAGAATGATTTTTTTATTCTGAAATTCTTTCAACTTTGTTTTTATTTCCTTCTGCCATTGCAAACTTAGGCAAGTAGACAAAATCACTTCAGGGATGCTTTCAGAGAATCACGGTTACTCATAGTTTTCTGAAAATATTTTAAATAGGTAACAGGAAATATTTACTTACTCGGTTATTTGCCAGCAAGCTGATAAAGTGACAACATGAAGAGTGGAGTTTGGGAATATTTACTGGCTGAAGTTTGAAACTCAACAGCAGTAAGGATTCCTTGCAACATGAGGGTTTGGGGGGAGCTACTGTTTATTATTCCCTATTTTTATATTTCATATTTTCAGTAAGTTAAAAAAAATAATAATAAAAAACCCACCACGAACAAACACACTATGCCCATAGTTGAGGGAGATTTGATTGCTCTAGAGGCACATACTGCCTGTGACTATGTACTTCTGACCACATGCCAAACTCAATTACTGAGTCTCCCTGTTATCTCCATCGTCTCCAGTGACAAGGGAAGGGACAGCCATCAGCAAAACCTGTTCAATGTGAAGGCAGGGCAGGAATCCAGGTCTTCACAGCTCTAAGAGAAGACAATAAAGTTATCCCATTGCAGCAGAGCAAACTACACCTTCCTCAGTTGCTTTGCTATGGATAATTCCTACCTGTCTTAGACACATATGTGAAAAAGTACTTAAGATACCTGCACTATCACATGAAGCTGCCGCACTACTTCTACCCTGACAATATCCACAGTTCACGACACAAGATAACAGAATAGTTTTTCCTCTGCTTTAAAACTAGTTCCCAGGCCACTAAAGCTCCATCCTTTCTCCCTTTAATCTTTCCAGAAAGAAAAACTCTGATAAAACATCATTAAAAATGTATAGTGGTTTTAAGAGCTAAAGGAATGGTTTCAAATGTAAATATCAGTGGGAGCCTCTGGTTTAGTTTCTATGGCTGCAGTTCAAGTCTATATACTTAGTACCACCTATTTCTTATCCTAGCACGGGCTGAACTAAGCATAACTTGTCTTGCAACTTCTGTAAGAAGTGAAGATCAATTTTCTCCCCGAGCACCAGACTAATTCATCAGCAGAGTAGAGACTAAAACATCGCAAAAACAAATAGCAGAGAACAAATATGAAGACAGAAGAAGGTGAAGGGACTAGAGGGAAAATAAAGACAAAGTAATTTTCTAACTAATATGACCTGATAGAGCCCCCAATTCTGTGTCACCTGGAAGGGAAGAGGCTGCACCTGTGTGCAATACTGTGTTAACCCAGAGGTGGGGTAACCCCTGGCCAGGGACTGGCTGTGATCTGTCATGCATTAAAGCCTTGGCATTGGTTTGCTTTTCTCATATAAACACATCCTTTGCTCTCTATGAGTGTATTTTGAGCCCTCTGAAATGAGGAGAGAGGGCTATCTCCATCCACCATGCTGAATCGACTTCCCTATGTTGCTGCCAACACCATTTTAAAGCAGATAGTGTAGATGATTACTGAAGTGAATTTACACATGATGGTAAATAACTATGCTTAATAAAACTGAGAGCGCCTTAATGATTTCATTTTGGTGATTTAATTTATAAAAGCAAAGCTTAATCATTTAATAGCATCATTAAGAAAACACCACAGGAAGTTTAGAAATAAAGAATCATCCATATCTCCTGAGAAATGAGTTTTCTTCTAACATTCAGTTCATGACAAAATAAAATGGAAAGCTTACAGCTTCTTAAATAATTGCACTTGAAATATAAGAAATCCCTAAAGAATCCTTTCAGCCTCATCTTCTGCAGCACAGAACAATTGCATTTCTGCTCACCACAGTGTGAAAGAGGCTTCACAAGTAAGAGACACCAGTGGTGATAGGAATGCTTGTATATATTTTTTGTTAAAGAATGCCTTGTGAACAAAATGCAAATGTCAGAGCAATTAAAAATAAATGTTTGCTTTGAAAGTAGCAGTTTAAAATAAAATATTATTCTCTCACCACATTTGGCGAAATGACAGTGAAAGCATCCCTTAGCAGCACATGCGCAAGTGTGTGTGTCTGTGCACGTATGTGCACACACAAGTGTGCTTGAGTTCCAAATGGAAATCTCCAAGGAGTGGATTAACTAAGAGTTTGCGTTGGGGTAATGGAAAATATGACCTCATTAGCACTAGGTTTGTCATTTGCTCCACAATACAAAAGTAAATTACAATGTATTAATGCAGTTAGTGTTGTTTTTAATGTGCACTGGGATACAATAAAAGTTTTTATTGGGGAAGTGTGATGGCATGTTTTCACTACAGCATTAGCACTGGTCTTCTGATAGGGCGGCCAGTCATATTACCCAGTGGAACGCTCCTATAATGATGTAGTAAAATTTGACTCTGATATAGTAAAATCTGTTTATGGCAAAGCTGCTTTTTCACACAGTCGGGCTGGGACAGGGAGCAGAAAGGACATAGCTCAAAGAGTTATTTTCTAACTGTATTTTCATTGAAAGTGCTCTAAAGAAACAAACAAACAAGCAAATATTCCTAGGCTTCAGGCCTGCCCAAAGGAATTACCATGCCATACTCTCCATTTTACTTTGCATACTTCCTTTGCTTCTTCAAATCATCTACAGGTTTGTCATCCAGCAGCTGCCATAAATTAGTGTTCCCATCTTGGTGAAGGAGCCTAAACAGGACTATTGTAATTTAACACACTTTTAATAGGCTTGTCACAGAGTTTTGCATGTACAACCCAGCCCGTGTAAAACAACCTCAGGCACATTCATGGCTTTAGAGAGGGAAGGTAATGGTGGAGAGCAGGGGGTGGGGTGGGATCCTTTCCTTATTGAATACAGAACTTGCTTGTGTTATAGCAGTGCTGGCAGCCTGCACACTCCTGCTCCTTTATTATATTACCAAGAACAGGTTTGTGGTACTAATGAAAGTTTGCAGGTGCTATTTTTAAGCCATGATTTTGCCTTTCTCTCTTTCCTAACTGGACAAAGAAAGTTTCATGCATTTAAACTTGTTCTCATTGTTCTTCCTAGGTAGTGGCTAGTAATGGCCAGCTCATCATCATGCCCTAACCAGACTTCAGGTAACACCAGTCAAGATTGTCTGTCTAGCTCCCCACGACCAGCTAGCTACACTCCACAACTACATTGATTTCCAAACTCTCATTCTTAGCTTGTTTCAAAACCTAGGCTGAATCTGGGTTTCTGTAGCAGTAATTCAGTACAGTCTGAGTCTGGACTGCACTGTAACTGGCAGATGTTTTGCCTTTGGAGTCCTAGAAAACCATGCTCATTGTTGATGTGGTCAGGGGAGATGGTGGTGTCTGGACTGGAAGTTATCATGGGAGAAAATGTGGCCCATTGCAGCAGCAGTAGTCACTCTTTCCACCCGTTTCTGAAAAAGTAGCCAGAAACTTAAGCCAAGACCCCAGCTTCCATCCACTACCTCTCTGCTTTTTCTCCTTTCTCTTCCCCTCACTGAGATCCAACCTTCCCTTTTTGGGGAAACAAAACCTGATTTTGCTTTTGCTTCCAGGATGCATTGAACAAGCTCAACTATCCCTTTGGAGTGATATATGAGAACAAGATGTAGAGAGCAAAATTTGCTGGGATGAAGACATTCATTAAAATCAAAAGATAGTCAGAGAGTCCTGAATAAGGCTTTGTAATTAATGGACCCAACTAGCCTGTGCCTGTGGCTCTCTTGCTAGTTTAGTGACAGTAGCTGAAAGTTATTTATTTGTTTGTAATATACTTTTCCTCCAAAACACTTTAGTAATAAAGAGACATGAGGGAAGACACATTAGAAAGTGTGCCATACATCAAAATGAAAAGTACCACATAAGCTACGTGATAAACGTAGGATAAAATGTACTTTGTTTTCCACAAGACAAAGCAATAAGGAAAATGCTGTGTCTGGAGTAATTCTGAGCTTGGAACTTCTGCTGGTTATTTATTTTTATTAAGCAAATATACAACCTTGTAAATGTACCTGGTGCTAGCTAAACAAGAATAGCATATAGTCCTGGTCCTGAGGAGTTCACAGCCCAACTTGGATGAGACACTGAGCAGGACAGACAAAACAAAAGCCTATGATTCAGGGAAGTGTTGAGACGTTTTAGGCGAAAACAAGAAACATTTATAAAAGAAGCAAATAATGTGGCTATTGAAACTCCACATAATCATTAACAGGTATAAACATATCTCCTCTCCTTCCCATTTATTGATTTATTCCCCGGTAGCATATTGTCTAAATCCTACACAGCAAGTCCTGAAGCAAGGACAGCCTCTGTGTTATTTGTACAGTGCTTGGCACCGCTAGGCCCCGATCTTTCACCAGGTTCTTTTCTATTTCTTTTTCCAGCATAACTAAAATAATAAGCAGATCTGAAGGCAAGAGTGAGGGAAGAAAAGCATCTGCAAGACAAGATTCAGCAAAATCTGAGGGTGACTTTGGTTGGGAAGTAAGAGAGGAGGAACAGAGAGCTAGAGTGTGGGCACAGACAGTTATTATCTGCTTTCTGACTTATTTGCTTAGGAGCTCTTGCAGCTTTACTTGTAAATGCACAAGGAAAAAAGGAAAAAAAAAAGTTATTTTGACTTACAAAAGCGTGGAAAGGTCATTAGGAAGACTTGAGAACGAATAAAGCTCTTTAAATCCTTCCTACTTGTAATGCATAGAGCAAAGCTTACAGGAAAGCTGCAGCTAAGAAAATTACAAATGGTAATGCTATTATTTGGCATATAGTTGCCAAAGGCATTCAATATAAAGATTTTACAGAGGTGTCAACTGATATATAGCAAACACACAAACAGTCTCCAGCACTGTAACATATGCAAGGAGAGCTGAAGCTAAATATTAAGCATATGAATTATATATTCTTGCAATGCAAGGCTGAGAAAATGCTTGCTATGCACCATAGTTAAAATGAGCAATAAATACCAGGGTTAATGCTGGCAATGTCTTGTTGTGGAAGGTTCCTCTAAGCCCCCCTCTCCCAAGTTTGGGTTTCAAACCATTTTCTGCTGTGTTGGATAATGAAGTGATTAGACTGCTCCTTTCCGAGACTGTTACATATTTAAAACAGGTTCCACCGCTGCCTCATTTTAAGCATCAGAACCTGTTTTGGGCGCCAGAAATGTGAAACATGAACATCAATAGCTTTCTGCTGCCAAGATAAGAGCTTGCTGCAGAGGCCAAACATATGTCTGTCTTTCTTTCCCTGAGGAGGTTTCTGGATAAGAAAGAGGTGTGTCTGTACCTGAGCTGCTTAAAATGACTCAGCCACATATGGACCTTTTGTAAACTTCCCTTTGCTCTTTCTCTATAGGGCAGCAAGAGATTTCACTCTCAAAGTTATTGTCATCTGGGTTTACAAAGCTGGGTCTGCCTGGAATTGGCCTCCGCAGTAAAAGTGGTTTTAGCTGCCCGGGTCTGAGCCCCATGGTAGGTGCAAGTCCTCACAGAGGTGGCTCTGCAGGGCTCTTCGCTTCCTCAGGGAGGGTCATCCCAAGACTTGCCCTTTGAAAAGCGCAGCAGGACTTCCGCGATAAAACACACTATGCTTTGCTGCAACCCGCCGCAACGCCAGCAAAATTCAGGTGAGGGAGACGATAATGATGCAAATGCAAAGCACCGCTGATTTTCAAAGAAAACCTCTTACTCCAGGCCAGAAAAATCGGGATCTTGCTTTGCTCACCAGCCAAGGCGATGCCTTTGCCACCCCCAAAGTGCTGGAAGTGCTGCCCGTGCCTGACACGCTGGGTGAGAGCCCGCACAGACAGGTCGTGCGAGCGGGACAAGACACAGCTTTGTATTCAGCAAACGTGCCCAAAAGGCAAATTAGTTCTCGCAGCTCAAGTTTAATGAACAAAAAGTGCTCGTAGTAACCAGACTCTTGCCTCACTCAAACAAGGTGGGGTAGTGTCAGGGCAAACTCAGCTGGGGATCTGAAGAAAGATTTTCCTTGTGTTTCGCTCTGCTTGACCGGCTCTGTGCAACCAAATGCAGGTCTGATCCACTCCTGGCTGCCTTCCCTGTGGTCTCTGCAGACAAGAAAGACACCTGAGACAGCCTCTCTGCTGGTGGACCAGGATACATGCCTTCCTGCAGTGACTGCCACCGTGTTTTCTTCCTGTCAGGCACAGAAAGCATTGATTACATGTTGTGCCCTCACACGGTGAGAGTGATATAGCTTAGTGGTTCCCCACTCCAGGCTGCTGGCTCCCAGCCCTGGGACACTCTCTGGAGTCCAGTGTTTCCCAGCCAAGCCAGCAGCTGAGATTTTTTCTGATCATTTCCACTTTACCATGTGCTCTACGCAGAGCTCTGCCCCTTTCAGTACCATCCCTGCATACCAGGCACTTGCTTGTGCCTTGAAAATGCAGGCTGAAAACATAACTCAGGTGACCCCAGGAGCTACATCTGAGTGTAAGAGGTGACAGTATTTCGTTTTTACTTCTCCAAACCTATGTCATCAAAATCAACACCCCATCAGGACACCCTTACTGTAAGGACTCATGGGGATTCACATCTGTGCTGAGGGATGGTGGACATGAAACCACAGGGGAACTTCAGCTTCACACTTTCTTTTGAATTTAAAAGGCCTTAAGCATGGTCTGGCCATATGTATAGAACAAATCCCTCCCCAAGAATTAAAATATAACCGCCTTTAAAGTACAAACATGAGTAAGAGAGTGTAGGACTGGATAGACACAGGAAATGGCCCCAAAAATACAGAGTTTTGAACAGGGAAAATGATCATTGCTTCATAGGATTTTGGCTCTGTTGAAGAGTCAGGGCTCCTAAATCTTCGAAATCAGCACCATCCAATTTTTAAGCAGTTAGGCACTGACAAATAAATGCACCATTTAACTGCCTCTTATTGAAATTAATAGGAATGAATCATCCTGGCGTTTTTGAAAAATCTTTCTAGAGCAGCTTAGGTGCCTAAATATCTTTAGCAGCATAGACCTTAGCAACTTTTCAGGTAATAGTTAACTGCTGATTCCTAATGTGTCTCATAGCACTAAATCACATAGAATAAATTAGGTTTTTAATGAATGTGAGAGGATGGGGTTTCAGCTGCCAAATTCCTCTTAGCTTTGTGCAAAAAGTGGCAGTAGCTGTGAAGCTGGTCTTCCCTTGGCCAGCTGAAAGTCAGGCAAAAAATGTTGCACCCAGATCCTTCCAGTCTGTTTACTTGAGTAGCACACGCATCAGTTTCATTGTAGTGCTGCTCTTGCTGCCCTTAATTCATGTATTTTCCTGATGCTTTTTTAAATTTTTTTCCTGGGACCCTGAGCATGCAACAGCTTCAGCAACTGCTTCCCAGGGAGGTGACACTGATGTCTGACACACTCTTCTGTACCATAGCAGCACACAGCAAACTGCAGCACTGCCTGGCCCCTAAAACCCAGACAAACAAGGCCCTTCTTCACACAGACTTCATCCCATTCGTCCCTTAAGCTCCTGATGAGCTCAAAATAGCCCGTTTGAGCCATGATACAGAGAAAGGAAGAAACGGCCCTGCTCTCTCAGACACATCAAGCCACCAAAAATCCAAACCACTG